>NC_138380.1:14072816-14140380 GCF_054177405.1 Leptonychotes weddellii
TATCTGCATGACTGTGTACACACATGCAGTGTGGCTGTTACTGAGTGGTACCCACACTTGATAATAAATGAGCCAAAGACATATTATCAAGGCTTGTAGAGGCTCTTATAAAATGCTGATGTCACCTAAAATGTGCTTGTCTACTCTTTGATTTTATTTCATTTTTCATTTTCCTGAGAACCATTCCCTGCTGCCAAAATGCCAAGTACTCATTTTAAATAGAGTTCTGGTTTCTTCTTCTAAGTTACAGAAAGAAAAAAAAAAAGTATATACTCCTTCTTTTCTTTCTCCTTCTTGAGAGCCAAAAAAGCACGTCTGAGACATTTCTGCCCATGATTAAGTAATAGGGACTCCCACATCCCATGGGCTCTAAACCACCAAATTGAAGAATGCAACCCTGTTCGAGTTTTTCTGTGTGCAGGGCAAAATTCCTTCATGTGGTTCCAATCACATTCATAAATACTGGCCCCCCACTCTTTGCTGGTCACTTCATGTTCCAAAATAAGACAAGTCCCTGTCCCAAGTATTCTGTCATCTAGTAAGAAAGGTTATAAAAGGTGAACTGACCTTACAGTATCAGTGGAATAGCATGAGTAACACAAGAAAAGATACGAGCTAGTCTGGAAGGAGAGAGTCAAGTTAGCAGTGAGCACAGGGTGTTGACATAACATTCCGCAAGAGGCAGGCAGAATAAAAACATTGCTGGAAAATTTAGCTCAAGCTGGGAGATAGAACTGGGTGGTGTTTTGCTGTTGTTTGTTGTTTATGTTTGTTTTTCAGAGGGAGAGGCAAAGAAATAGGTCAGTGATGGGGCTGAGGCATGTTTAAAGCTGAGGAGGGAAAGTTTAAGGAGGAATCCCCTTGACTTTTGGGAATTTGCACAGAGGTTTTTTTGCGGGGTGGAGGTGGGTAGGGGGTGGAGATGAAGTTTGGGACTTGAGGAGAGAACGTTTCTTGGTCAGTGATGAAGTGTTTACTCTCAGTGTCCCCTTCAGTTTTTCAACATGTGCTGCATATGTATTCAAGAGTCTACAGTATCATTTGCTTTTAAAGATTATTAAGAGAACAGCGATTTCATTTTTGATTACCTCCCTGCTGAGTTTTCCTCCACCGGCATCTTGTGCTTTATGTTTGAGTTAACCTATTCTGGATCCAGCTGTCTTTGGGTTATTGGTGTAAAGCAGAAGTGAGTGGCAGGTTGTTATAGCAACTGAATGTGATAGCAGTTGGGGATACCTGTGGGGATTGATCATGAGCTTGAATAGTGTGCAGGCTTTCCTTAGGAAATTTTACAGTCACTTAAAGTCCTTTCTTGCAGTTTTTATTCTGACAGTGAACCTTTTCATGAATGTTCAGATTGTCTGAAGATGTTACAAACTTATAATAAGACAGTTCCATGATTCCCAGGAAACTGTAACATTGACCATTCTATTGTGGTTCTATTGAAGTTCTATTAATAATAAAAATTTGGCAGAGACCAGAGTAATAATGGGTTCTCTTACATAAAAGCTTTAGTGATTCCCATTGTCTGTGACCTCCTTAGTAGGCCATTCAGGACTTCACCCTCTTGCCCTCAACCATCCCGGCCTTATGCTCTGTTTCCTTCCTCCATGCTTTCTACGTGTGAGCCACAATGAGTAACTCCATAACCAGCACAAGACATTCACTGTTACAGCTCCAGGCCGTGGCTATGCTTTCCCCTCTTCATAGCAAACTTTGAACCGAATTCTTCATCTGGTGAAATTCTTCTCAGGCTGAGCTCAAATGCCACCTCTTCACTGAAGCCTTCCCGACTTCCTCTCTCAGCGGAATTCACTCTTCTGTGGTCCTTGAAGACTAGCCATACCGCTAATGTAACGAGTTGGGGGTTGTATCACAGTTACGTGGTTAGTCTTCAGGGAGTACGGAGTGTTTTGGAGTAACACATGTTTTTCCTGGTTGCTTTGCATACTCCTCTTCTTCTTTTGCACAAAACGGGACACTTTTGCATGTGCCCACACTTGCTTATTCTGTTGGTCATATATCCCAGTGCCACCCTAAATGAAGCTGGGGCTTTAATACTGACCCAGTAGGGCACTATATAATACCCACATGTTTTGGACGATGTTAAAAGGGCAATGTTTCGGACTTTCAAAATGGGAGGGAAGAGGGCAGTGGGCCTCATAACCTTCCACCCTTTTCCACCATCAGACCAGCACATTGTTTTGGCCTGGGTTTCTCAATCTAGGCTTGGCTAGAGTTGTTTAATAGTACAAATGCTTGGGCCTCAGAGTTTCTAATTTGGTAGGTCTGTGGATGACTCCTAATTAAGAGCATGTTTCCAAAACTTGGCTGGAGACTCTGTGCACAACTGGACTGAGGAGCATTGATCCCACAGTGACTTTTATCCCTGGCTGCACATTAGATTCCCACAGGAGGTTTTCCAAATATCAAGGGCCAGATCCTACCCACATCGTTTAAATCAGGAGCTTTAAAACCAAACCGCTGATTTAAGATTTTCTCTTCCTGCTTTCTACCAAGATACAAGACATGGAAGGGAGCAGGGCAGTAAAAAGATAGGGGTGATTTTATTATGGGAAACCACAGAGAAGGCTTAATTTTAGTAGTTTTAGTTTTTATCATGGTTATTTTAATTTTTGTTTTCTGTAGGAAGGAGAAATAGAGGATAACAATATGAACAGCAAGAAGGTAAGGGTAAGGCCATTCCAGGTGGTAGAATTAGTATTTGTGAAGGCATGGAAATGAACGATTTACTTCCACTGATGGAAGGACTAAGTATGCGGATTAGCAAGGTAGACCCTTGCATGAATGGATGCAGGGATGCAGTGGGCAGGGAAACTTAAAGTCTGGGTGTGGATTTAATGTAGGAAAGAACACAGAGTTACTTTGTTTTTAAGCAGGGGACTAATTTTATAGCTAGCATTTCATTTCAATAAGATATCTTATTGCTATGGTTATGGTGTGTCTTAGTTAGCTCATGCTGCATAAAAAAAAAAAAAATACCATAGACTGGGTGGCATAGCCAACAGGAATTTATTTCTCATTGTTCTGGAGGTTGGGAAGTCCAAGGTCAAGGTGCTCCTTGATTTGTTCTTGATGAGGGTGTTCTTCTTGGCTTGCAAATGGCCTTCTCTTGTGTCACCGTGTCCTCACAAGGATGGGAGGTGGGGAGGAAGAGAAGACTCTGGTCTCTTCCTCTTTTTATAAGGACACTAATCCCATCATGGGACCTCATCTAAAACTCCCAAAGGCCCCACCTTCAAATACCATAACTTTGGGAGTTAGAGCTTCAATGTTTGAATTTGGGAAGGGACACAAACTTTTGGTCCATAACAGGATGAACTGAAATGAATGGTAATATGGAAGGATTTTGTCCAGGACCAACTTGTGTGGTAGTTCTGAGATGCTGACTACTTCCTATTTTGCATGTCCAAAGATGAACCAATCTCTAACATGGAATTTGGGCAACCCATGCCACCTTCCTCTCTTCATATCCCTGCTTTTCTTGACTCTTTTCACTTTCTTGTCTCCATTTCTATGCTAAGTATTTTGTTACCCTCTCTCTAGGGTAAATAAGCGTCAGTGCAAAGGAATAGAGGAAAAATTAAGAAGCAATTATGAACTCTTGACTTTTTTAAGATTTTCAATACATACTGTCCTAAGGCATAACAATGCCAAAATTGACTGTGTTGTCAATACACACTGTCCTAAGGCACAAACAATACAGTTTAAAATATATATTTAAAGGCAAGCATGTGTTGGATGTTTTTAATTCTTTGTGCCCTTGAAAGAATCCTAAATTCTAAGGAAAATAATATTAGTATTTTAGATCTATAATGGACATGAATTTTTGCCCATTATTTCTTCAGATATTTCCATTAAGGAGAATTATCTTAAAACTGGAAGAGAGGAATAAATATAGATAATATGAAAAACCCAAGATCAGAAAGAACATATTTCAAAATAATCCACTTTTTTGAAGAGGGAAGCTTTTCACACTCAAATAAATTACATCACAGATAGTGAGAGAGCTGGCAAATTTGATCAAAGGACCAATAATGTCTGAGATACTGAAAATGGTAGAGTTTCTGGAAGACTGGTGATAGGAAAAATACTCTCATTCTCAAAATTGGGCAGGTGAATTTATAACTTAATAGGATTAATAGCAAAATTCTCTACAAAATTCCCCTAAGAGTCCTTACACAGATATTTTATGTAGACTTAGAAAGGAAAATCACAATGAGCTAGCAAGAGTTCCCTAAAGAAATATATGTGGCTAGCCTCATATAATTTATTGGATAAGATTACAATAGTGATAGATTTGGGAGATTCCAAAGATAAATTGTATCTAGACTTCAGCAATGCATCTGATAGTTAGTTCTTCGTGATTTCCCAATGATCAAGATGGAAACCATCCCCATGAATATTATTAATTAATCCCAAGTGGAAGCGGTTTTTATTTGAGTAGGAGCTCTACACTTGGTCATGTTCGGTTGCTACTTTCATTAATGACTTAGGTGAATCATACATAGATGCTTATCAACTTATCACCTTGTACTTGTTCTTCTCTGGGAACTAGTGCTAATACCATGATGATGGAAATCAGATTTAGGTATCTTTACTGGAACAATGGACCAATAATAACCCATAAAATATAACAAAAGATTATACATTTAGAAAAGATGGCAATTAGATTAATTGGTAAGTATTAATGCTCATCACCACCGGTGATCTAGGTTGTTTTGTTGTAGTCTGTGTTACTTGGAAATTCCAAACTGAAGCTGTCTGGCCATTTGTCAGGATTCTTGGCAGAACTAGTTCCTGAGTTGTAAGGAAAGTTGGATTAGATTACTTTGCTCACCCTGAAAGTCTATTATTCTTTGGAATTACTTTGAGAAACTGTTTTATGAAACACATTGTCATTTCACTTATCTATTATAGAGCTAAATCACCCATCTCATCCATCAAACTTGATTTCAAATAGCTTGTTGCTGTTTGACTAAAATAAAATCTATCCTCAAAGGATAAGGACTGTCACCATTCAGAATGTTCAAAAGAACAGCTGCAGGTTCAGAAGGCATTTCCAAAAAAGAGGCATCTCTAAAGTTTTGAACAAGATACTAGAATCTCTGGAAAATACCATTTGCTCTTGAGAGAAATTTTGTGCATGTTTTCTAGAGTGGCAACTTTGAATGGACAGTAGTAACTTGACTGTGTAAAGAGTCACCCATCACTTTTCTGCTTCTAATTTTACAAGGCTTAAAAATATTTTTTATTGAAGAGAGAGGACATAAAATACAACAACCTATTTATAAAATGTAAATTGTAAGGAATAATAATGAACAAATGCTTGAGTATTTATTATCCATTTTAATAATGAATGGTACTACCATAATCTCTGAAGTCCATGTAGATATCTTCATTAATCCATCCCTTAGCCTCCCTAATTGGCCTGAAATTTTTACTTATTCCCTTGTTTTTCATTATTTTTTTTTCACCACATAAGAGACTCTCAACTATTGGGAACAAACTGAGGGTTGCTGGAGAGGAGGTGGGTGGGGGCATGAGGTAACTAGGTGATGGGCATTAAGGAAGGCATGTGATGTAATGAGCACTGGGTGTTGTATGCAACTGATGAATCACTAAATTCTACCTCTGAAACTAATAATACAGTATATGTTAATTAAATTGAATTTAAATAAAAAATTTTTAAAAATCAATCCAACTAGAAAACAGAAAGGTTATGAACAGATATTTCACTGAACAGGACATACAGTTGACAAATAAGGAAATGGAATGATGTTCAATATCACTAGACATTAGGGAAATGTAAGTTAAAACCACAATATTGATATCACGTACCTATTAGAACAATTAAAATAGAAAATAGCGATAACGCCAAATTTTGGCAAGGATGCCAAGAAACTGGATCTCTCACATATATTGCTGGTGGTAATGTATAATGTCTCAGCCATTCTGAAAAATAACTTGCCAGTTTTTTATAAAAGTAAAATGCAGTTACCATACAATTTAGTAACCTCATTTATCCTAGGGAAATGAATTTATGTTCATACAAAAACCTGTACAGAAATGTTAATAGCAGCTTTATTTGTAATAGCCCCAAACCAGAAATTACCCAAACGTCCAACAAAGGGTGAATGGTTAAACAAACTGTGGTATATCTGTACCATGGAATACTATGAAACAATAAAAAGGAACAAATTGTTGATACACTCAGTAACTTGGATGGGAATTCCCTCTGTTAAGTGAATAAAGCCAATAAACAAAAGATTACATACTGTATGGTTCCATTTTTATAACATTCTTGAAACAATGAAATTTTAGAAATGGAGAACAGATTAGAGTTGCCAGGGATTAGGGATTGGAGTGAGATGAAGAGAGGTGAATATGTTTATAAAAGGACAACATGAGGGATCTTCATGGTGATCGAACTGTTCTGTATCTTGACTTGCTAAGTGCGTGGACCTATGTGTGTTATAAAACTGTGTAGAACTAAATACACATACACACACATTCATGCATACAGGTAAAAAACACAACAAAATAAATAAAACAAAACATACTATAGCTCTGTTTGTGTTTTTAAATGTTATGTAAGTGAAATACAACTGTAGTATTCTGTAATTGGCATTTTTCAATCACCACTGTTTTGGAGTTTCACCCGTTTTGTTCTGTGGAGCTGTAGTTCATTCATTTTCATTGCCAAAGAGCATTATTTTATTGTATGAATATACTGTAATGTATTTATCCATTCTGCTTTCATTGGACATTTGAGCTGTTTCCACATTTTTCTTTTTTTTTTTTTTTAAGATTTTATTTATTCATTTGAGATACAGAGAGAGAGAGAGCATGAGCAGGGAGGAGACAGAGGGAGAGGGAGAAGCAGGCTCCCCGCTGAGCCAGGAGCCCGACGTAGGGCTCGATCCCAGGACCCTGGAATCATGACCTGAGCCAAAGGCAGACGCTTAACCATCTGAGCCACTCAGGCGCCCCTCCACATTTTTCTATAATAAATAGTGCCGATATGATGTTTCTGACACCATCTTATCCATGTGTGCCAGAGATATCTACGATATATAACTTGGAGTGTAATTAGGAATTCTTCTGCTATGTGCACCTTTAGCGTTCCTGTGTAACACCAGTTTGTTTCCTAAAGCGATTGTGCCATGTTGAACTCCTAACAGTATATTAACTCATTCCATGTCAGACTTGGAGGAATGGGGTGGAGAAGGAGAAGAGGGGGTAAATTTCCCATTTCTCTGATTAGTAATGAATTTGATCATGTTTTCACTTTTTGGTTTTTTTTCTATTTGGGTTACCCTTTCTGTAAATTACCTGTTAAAATCTTTGGTCCATTTTTTGCAGAGGGGGATTCTTTTTCTTATTGGTTTCTATTAATTCTTTGTCAGTTATATTTGTGGAAAATAGCTTATTTTGTGCCTTGTCTTTTTTATTTTATTCATAATGTTTTGATAAACAGAATTACTTAATTTAATTGAATTTATAAATCCTTTAAGGATATCTGCATTTTTGTGTGTGTTTATTTCTTAAATGCTTCTTTCCACTTTTATTAAAAAAAAAAGATTCTTTCTTATATTATCTTCTAAAAGTTACATAGGTTTTGATTTCACTTTTCCATCTTTAATCTCCCTTGGATCAATTTTTATGTATCCTTTGAGGTAGGGTCAATTTCATTTTTTTTCTATAAGGATAAACTGTTTTTCTGGGACCATTGATTGAAAAATGTATCTTACTCTTCTACAATGCTAGTTCTGTCATAAATCAAGTTTTCATATATATATTTTGGTTTCTTTTTCCCATTGGTCAGTTTGTCTATTACTGCCTCTGTATTAATTGTTAGCTCTTTGTAACAAGACTTGCTATCTGTTCGTGATAGCCCTTCTTCCAACTTCTGGTTCTCCAGGAGTCTTGGCTATTCTTGTTCTTTGCTCTTCTATGTACATCATGGAAGTCACCTGTCAGGTTCACCCAAAAGCTTATAGGAGTTTTGGTTGGAATTTTATGAATCCAAAGATCATTGAGGGGAGAACTAACATCATTAAAACATTGTCTTCCACCACATGAACAGAGCTCTCCTTTTATTTGGGTGTCTTTAATGGCTTCCTGATGTCTTTAACTATTGCCTCTGCTCAGTTCTTCCTCTTTTCTTTCTGAAACTCTAACAGACATGTGTTAGATTTACTTTCTCACAGTTTTTTATGTTTCCTAATTTTCCTTTCCTTTCATATTTCTTATTTATTATGCATTCAGGTCATTTCTTTAGATCTGCATTGTCCTTTACTAATTTTTCTTTTCTGTTGCTTCTATATGCCATCTACCCATTTATTATTTCCTTTTAAATTTAGTTTTCCTTATTAAAAGTTATTTTTATTCCTTAAACAGTAGTTTTTATAGTCTCTTGTTCTTTAATTTTAACCTCATCCTTTATTCTGTTAAAACCATCCAACATAATTATTTTATATTCTATTTATGACAGTTTTAGTATTCTAGAGTCTTGTTTTTTCTGGCTTGTACTCATTGAGTCCTTTTTATTTTCCTGTGTTTGAGATTTTGGATGAAGATTTCACGTGTCTTGGTACTTTTTTAGAATTCTCCGAGACCTGGTTTGCAAATTGGTTTCTCTAGGGAGGATTCATATTTGCTTCTTAAGCACTCAGGGAAATTTATTAAACCATAGCTACTTTTGGGGTGCCTGGGTGGCTCAGTCGGTGAAGCGTCCAACTCTTGATTTTGGTTCAGGTCATGATCTCAGTGTTGTGAAATCAAGCCCCAAGTCGGGCTCATACGCTGGGCGTGGAGCCTGCTTAAGATTCACTCTCTCCCTCTCATGGGTCCCTCCCCCCCAGAAAAAACCCCAAAAAACAAAAAACAGAGCTACTTTATACAAAATATTTGAAGTCTTTTGGACAACCCAGGAACGAACTCATGTAAAGGCTAGCTTGTAGTCAGATATCCAAGGGAGATCTTTATTGTCTTCCATCACATAGTGCCAATATTCAAGACAGATTTTTTTTTGTGGACCCCTGGAGCTTTACAAATAAATATTTTTATTTTATAAGGTACTTCATAGTCTTATGTTCTGTAAGGTACAGTCTACTCTCATTTACAGTTGAGGAAGAGCAAGCTTAGAGCATTAACAACATGGCTTGCTCAGAGTTACAAAGTTAGTAAGTGTTGAATCTGGTGGTTGTTGTTGTTTTTGTCCAGTTCACTCTCCCCTTTCTGATGCTAATCCTCTATTTAATGGTGACAGATGCCTTTTAAAAACCTCGACTGTGTTCTAAGAAAGTAATAGGAGAAAGTTGCCTTTAATATTCTTACTTAATTGAATCTTCACAATAACCGCACGTGGTACAAATTATTCTTCCTGGTTTATAGATGAGGAAATTGAGTCTAAGACACATTAAATAACAAGAGAGATCATGTATTTATTAAGTGAGAGAGTGAAGCTTCCAGTCCAGGTTACTTTAAGTCCCATCTCTGTTAACCTGCTCAGGGTAGCCTGTCCTAATCACTGTTCATGCCCATTCTCTACCACTTCTTCCCTTCATAGTCCCACCCATGCTTTAAGGCCCAAGTTCTAGAAACTTTTATTTGGGGAAAAGGGGACTCTAGTCTTGTTAGTATCATCACAATTTTGACTGAGTTGGAGGCAAACAGAACAACAACAAAACCTTAATGCGTTAGGAGAAGGCTACATGATGCTACGAACATCTTGGCATCAGTGGAAAGATAGGACAAGGTCTTGGTCAGGATGGCCAGTGCTGAGGGAGCCACGTGGGGATAAGCCCCCGGTCAGTGGGGTGTGCCGAAGCCCCCATGAGTTCAAGACAATGAGCTCAGCCTGCCCTGTGGCTAGCCAAGACCAGGGCTGCAGTCAACCTCTTCCACTCAAGTGGTCATTTCCAGAGTTCTGAAAAAAATAATCTTGACAAACCTTGCCAGTGTTCTTACCACTTTTAAAAGGAACGGCTTGGGGCGCCTGGGTGGTTCAGTCGTTAAGCGTCTGCCTTCGGCTCAGGTCATGATCTCAGGGTCCTGGGATCGAGCCCCGCATCGGGCTCCCTGCTCAGCAGGAGGCCTGCTTCTCCCTCTCCCACTCCCCCTGCTTGTGTTCCCTCTCTCGCTGTGTCTCTCTATATCAAATAAATTTTAAAAATCTTTAAAAATAAATAAATAAATATAAAAAATTAAATTCTTAAAAAAAATCCAATAAGGGGTGCCTGGGTGGCTCAGTCGTTAATCGTCTGCCTTCGGCTCAGGTCATGATCCCAGGGTCCTGGGATCGAGCCCCACATCGGGCTCCCTGCTCAGCGGGAAGCCTGCTTCTCCCTCTCCCACTCCCCCTGCTTGTGTTCCCTCTCTCGCTGTATCTCTCTCTGTCAAATAAATAAAAATCTTTAAAAAAAAAAAAAAAAAAAGGAACAGCTTTTCGGAATTTCTGGCGCAGGAAGGGGAATGGCAGAATGAGTAGTAGTATCTTTTCGTATGTCTTTTGATAAGTACGTTTTTTATTTTTGATTAAGTTCAGTTTATTGATTTCTTCTTTTATGGTTAGAACTTTCTGCATCCTATTAAAAAAAATCACTGCCTACTGCAGTGCATGAAGGTGTTTTCTTACGTTTTCTTCTAGGAGCTTTATGGTTTTAGCTTTTAGGTTTATATCTGTGATCCCTCTTGAACCATTATTTGTATATAGTTTGAGGTAGGTGTCAAGCTTTTTTTTCCCAGTATGAATAATCAGTTTTTCCAGCACCGTTTGTTAAAAGGATTTTCTTTTCTCTGGTGATTTCAGTGGCTCTTTTGAAGCAATACATGTGTGGGTCTGTTTCTGGAATCTCTCTTTTTTTCTATCAGTCTGTCAGTTCTTTCTTCATTATCATATACTCTTGATGTATTTGTCTTTGTAGTAAGCCTTGAAATTGGGTAGTGAAAATTCTCCAACTTTTTTTCCAAGATTATTTGACTATTTCTGTCATTTTTTATTTCTATAAAATGTTAAAATCAGCTGGGTTTTGATAGGGATTGTGTTCAATCTGTGTATCATTTTGGGAAAATTTGACTTCTTAACAGTATTGAGTCTTGGGGCGCCTGGGTGGCTCAGTCGTTAAGCGTCTGCCTTCAGCTCAGGTCATGATCCCAGGGTCCTGGGATCGAGCCCCGCATCGGGCTCCCTGCTCAGCGGGAAGCCTGCATCTCCCTCTCCCACTCCCCCTGCTTTCGTTCCCTCTCTCTCTGTCTCTTCCTCTGTCAAATAAATAAATAAATAAAATCCTTTAAAAAAATTTAAAAAAATAGGGCGCCTGGGTGGCTCAGTTGGTTAAGCGACTGCCTTCGGCTCAGGTCATGATCCCGGGATCGAGTCCCGCATCAGATCGGGCTCCCTGCTCGGCGGGGAGTCTGCTTCTCCCTCTGACCTTCCCCCCTCTCATGTGCTCTCTCTCTCTCACTCTCTCAAATAAATGAATAAATAAAATCTTAAAAAAAAATTTAAAAAAATAAATTAAAAAAACAGTATTGAGTCTTTAAATACACAAATATAATACCTTCATTCATTTACAACTGCTTTAATTTTTCTCAGTAATGTTTTCTAGCTTTTAGTGTAAGGTCTTATACGTATTTTATTAGATTTATCCCTTAATAGTTCACGTTCTTGAATGCCATTGTTAATGATATTTTGAACATTTTATTTTTCGATTTGTAGTTGCTTATGTATAAGAATACAGTTGAATTTTGAATATAGCTTCCATACACTATGACTGTAAAGTCACACATTAATTTTGGTAGATTTTGTAGATTATTAGCGATTTACATGGTCATACAATCTGAAAATGAAGACAGTTTTACTTTTTTATTCCCAGCATATATGCTTTTTTCTCTTCTTTACTTTTTTTTTCTCTCTCACTCTCTTACTACACTGGCTAGGACTTCCAGTACAATGTCCAACTGAAGTGGTGTGAACAGACTTCCTTACTTTGTTTCAATATTAGGGGGAAAGGGTTTGATCTTTAGCCTCACGTATGATGTTATGTGTAGATTTTTCATACATACCTTTTATCACATTGAGGACATTTTTTTTCTCTCTCTTTGGTTTGTTGAAAGTTTTTATCATTATTTCTTTTCTTTCTTTCTACATTTCTTTCCTCCCTCCCTCCCTCCTCTTATCTCTCTCTCCCTCCTTCTCTCTCTCCCTCTCCCTCCCTCCTTTTATGACTGGCTGCCAGACCCTCCCTTTCTTTCTTTTCTTTCTTTCTTCCTTCTTTTCTTTCTTTCTTTCTTTCTTTCTTTCTTTCTTTCTTTCTTTCCTTCCTTCCTTCCTTCCTTCCTTCCTTCCTTCCTTCACCTATCTTTCTTTCTTTCTTCCTTTCTTTCTTTCCTTTTCTTTCTTTTGCAAGTAGGCCTGCAAAACATATATGAAACATGAAGATTTGGGGAGTGATGAGTTAGTTGCTAGGGAGACAGAGAAATGAAAATGTATACCTGCAGGCCAAGCTGGATGGGATGGACAGAGGTTACAATGATAATATAGACAAACTGGAATGGATGAATAGGCCTGATTTCTATTCCTGGCTTTGTCACCAACTAGCTATTTGACCTCAAATAAGTCATTTTGCTGTCTACCTAGCACTCAGAGATACAGCTGAGAGCCAAGTTGATCTCAGAATTTAGTAGAGTTGCAAATGTGACTAAAAGATTTGAAAAATAAGAAATATGAGAACAGATTGATGTGCCTGGGCTTCTTTTGTCTGCTAAAGAGAAGGCTAAGACTTGGATTAGTTTTATACTAATTCTGGTTTACTGCACCAAGACAACCATAAACCTGTTCTCTGGTTTCATGGTGCCTTGATATCCCTTTTCTCCAATACCACATGCTCTTGGTTTCTTTAGCTTTATTGTAGGTCTTGAGATTAGGTAGTGGTTTGTTCCCTAATCCTACCTTTAACTAGTTGCTTTATTACAGTCTCTTTATTGGAACAATCTGGGGAAAATCTTTAGTTTTTTTGCCAGGACCCTTCCCTCACTGATACAAATTGGCAGTGTCTTCTCAACATATAGATATGCTCTTGGGTCTCTCTCTCTGCAAACCTAGCCATTTTGCCTAGGACTGACCTCAAAGTAGGTAAGCAGGTCTCTGCTTCTAACCCCAGCCTCCCACCCCATACCTCATTTGTATTTACAATATTCTGGATTGTGCCTTAGGAAAATTATTTTAACTACTTTGAATGTCATTTGACTCCATTCCTTTGGGTCATGCAAGTTCTTGCATTTTTATGAGTCCCCTTTGAGAATGCAAATACTCTTATGAGAGACATCCTAAACTCCCTTCAGTTGACAAAATTGTGTTGGGTGATCTATTCAGTGATACCACCAGTTGAGCAAGATTGTGTTTGAGGCATTGTAGGTGCAGGATGATGGAAATGGAAGCGGGTAGGGAGTGGAATGTTAGCATGGAAATGGAGAGGGAGGCTCTAATGTTAAATTTTTCCTGTTGATAGTTTTACTGGGAAGAGCCCTATGGAAATCCAAATCCCTTCCCCTAAAATTTCTGTGAATTCCCGGAGGGCTTATGTTCTTAAGGTTATTTCTGTTCTCAGGCTCATGCTTTTTCTAAATTTGTTCAATTTTGGATTATCTTTCTATTCCAGTAGGCAACATCTATTCTGTATTCATTGACCTAGATGTAAAATTCAGCTGCTTCAATTTCCACATTCATAAAACTCTGCTGCCTCTAAGACAAGGAGTAGACTTCCCTGAAGGTTTAGCTGCAGGTGGAAAATATGGAGGAGACGAAAAAAGCATTTCCATCACAGCATTCAACAACTTCCATTTGAACGTTAGATGGTATTTTTAAAATACCCTTCAGCCACCCTGACACCAGGGCATTGTCAATGGCCACTTTCAGTCCATTGCACACCCAGATCTTGCACTATCTCTGGATCCTTCTCTTCTCTCTTTCCCTTTCAGAGGGTATGCTGAGTGATGGAGCCTTTGGAGCCAGACATCTGGGCTCCAGTCTTGGCCTTATTACTTATTTAGCTGTATGGCTTATATAAGTTATTCCAACTGCTTAATGTCAGTTTTTCCATTAGCAAAATGGGCATGATAAAATTACCCATTTCCTAAGTTTATCATGAGTATTAGAAGTGTGTAGTGGATGCTTATTTTGCTGCCCACATGCCTTCCTAAGACCAAAGTGCTCCTCTTTCCAGCTTTCGGGAGCCTTGACTGCCGATGGTCTACAGCAGCGCCTCTTCTCAGACATGGCACCTGTGTAAGAGAATCTCTAGCCTGTGGTTATGCTCTCCCAAGGGGAGGCCCATACCCAAAGACTGGTGGATGTGGAGTTGCAAGGTCTCGTCTCTGCCTGAAATTAGAACAGCTCTGAAGGGCCATTCCAGCTCCAGAACCTCACGTTCGATCAGCTGCAGACTTTGTGGCAAGTGCATCACAGTTCAGCTTCTCACTGCCGGTTCTGCTTCCCTCACAAGCTCTACCCACAAACTTTCCAGTAAACCTGAACACGTCCATCTCAGAATCAGTTTCCAAGCTAAGCGAAAATAGCTAAAATTATGGAAATTGAAGAAGATAGGGAATAAATCGTTATTATTATTATTTGGGGTGTGAGATAATTTATTTTAGGAGATTTTCTAGAATATTCCAGACATGTGTAGAGCTACACAGGAATTCTATATAATAACTTGAACCATGAGTAGTGAAAATAAAATTATTCCAAATTTTGACAATGGAAAAATGGTTATTTGACTTTTTAAAATTATTTAAGTTTATTATTTATTTAATTTATCTTACTAGAACATATTCTAATTAGCCAGCTCCGGTAGAAGTAGATAACCTTGTTACTGAGTAACTGACTCTTACCTGATACTTCTGGGCACTGTAATTTCATTGTCTCTGTATATTTGATTAATAATCCCAAACTGATGGAGGTGCTAAACAGTTTATATCCCCATAAGATACAAGAGGTTAACCTATGAAAAACTGATAAGTTGTGATTTTGTAGACCACAAAAAAAGTTAATCCACATGGATTAAGTTCTTATCGACCTGTAGAAAGATAACTAATTTTACATCTGATTTAGCAATTATTTTATTTTATTTTGTATTTTTAAAAGTTTTTATTTAAATTCATACATACAGCAATATTAATAATACCGTAATATTAGTTTCAGGTGTACAATATAGTGATTCAACACTTCGGTACATCACCCGGTGCTCATTACAATTGCCCTCCTTAATTCCCATCACCTGTTTACCTATCCCCCCACCCACCTCCCTTCTGGTAACGATCAATTTGTTCTCTATAGTAAAGAATCTGTTTCTTGGTTTGCCTCTCTCTCTCTTTGTTTCCTCTTTGCTCATTTGTTTTATTTACAATCGTTTTAGATACTTCTTTTCTGACTATCAAAAATCTCCATTTCTTATACACGCTTTGATTTTGCATTTGTCTTTGCTGCAGGCTACCTCCTTAATGAGTTAAATAAAACTTTGTCAGATGCTCACTATCTATTTGTATGAGAATGTTGTTTTGAACAGTGGTTTTTCATAGTAATGTGTTTCTGTTTAAATATTATTAGTTTCTGAAAGGTAGCATTATGACAGGAAGGTACCCAAAGTTCCATGGGGCAATTGGAAAAGAGAAGTCAACATTCTGAACTTAGCCAAACCCTATCATACTATAGCCAAACTTTGGGTCTGTTTTTGAAGTATGTGTATTTGCCAGGGTTGCTGTAATGAAGTACCACACGTTCGGTGGCTCAAACAATAGAAATGAATTGTCTCCCAGTTTTGGAGACTAAAAATCTGTGATCAAGGGCCTGGCAGGGTTGGTTTTTCTGGGGTCTGTGAGGAAGAATCTCTTTGGGGCCTCTCCTCTAGCGGCTGGCTGTTGGCTGGCAACCTTCGGCCTTCCTTGGCTTGTAGACCCATCACCCTGGTCTCTGCCTTCATGTTCACACAGTGTTTCCCTCTGTGTGTGTCTGTGTCCAATTTTCCCTTTTTATAAAGACATCGGCCGTATTGGTAGGACCTGCCTTGTGGCCTCATTTTAACTTGATTACCTCTGTCAAGACCCTGTCTCCAAATAAGGTCACAGTTCAACCCATAACAGTATGATTCTTTTTCTCCATTCCCAAGGTTTACTTTTTTCCCCTCAACCGATACCTTAAGAAGAATGTGATTAACTCCTGATGAATCCCAGTTGGGAAATCTCTCTCCTTGTTTTAAAGTGAGTTTTATTGCCACATCTCACAACAAGCCAATGCTGGCCTTGCTGTAGGAATGTAGTTACGATGAATTAGGCTTGGGAAATAAATCCTGTTTAACAGATGAGTTCACAAGTTCTCAGGGGCATTTAGCAGCCCGGGTGCTTTACAGGTTCAGCAACAACAAAAAATGCCTTTTTTGGTATTGCTTTCATTTACATGAATATAATTAAATTAATAATTTTAATGGCATTTGGATGGCATTTAAAAAAACACGTTGGTAAATTTGTCAGAGGGGAGAGCATGGTGCTTTTTAATTTTCACTGGGCAGGTAGGCAGGTTGTGGGGGATGAATGATTCCTTTGGCAATCATGGAATTATTTACCATGAGTTGAAGAAGAACCTTCTGTTTGAATAACCCCTTTGAACTGTCTGACACATAATGGAAGCTTGTTAAATGTTTATTGAATGAACGAAAGTGTTCAGGGAACTTGGAATATTTGACGGGAATCAAATAAAAGGCACATATGTATTCAGAGATTTACCATATACCTAGCTTTGGCCAAATGCTGTGGGGCTGCCAATATATGTAGGAGAATAATAATGGTAGTGAATATTTTTTTCTGCTTACTATGTGCCAAGCATCCTGCACACTTCTTTTTTTTTCTTTTAAAGATTTTATTTATTCATTTGAGAGAGAGAGAGAGCACAAGCAGGGGGAGATGCAGAGGGAGAGGGAGAGGGAGAAGCAGACTCCCCGCCGAGCTGGGAGCCCGACATGGGGCTCCATCCCAGGACCTGGAGTTCATGATCCCAGGACCTGGAGATCATGGCAGACACTTAACCACCTGAGCCACCCAGGTGCCCCCTGCACACTTCTTTTAAAATTGTCTCTGAGTTCGGTAATGTTGCTCTTATTTTACATATAAGGACACCAAGGCTAAGAGAGTTCAAGCACCTTGACTATATAGCTAGTGATTGGTAAGGTCAAGTGGGTTCTTAATCTGTACACTTGAGTGCCTCCCAGACTGGCCTCTTCCTAGGAGAAGCTTATGTTCTTGTTGTGGAGATGGGACATTTATAATTGAGGCAGTTGGAAATTTGGCATAGTAAGAGTATTGTATGTCTTTTTGCTATATACGTGTGTGCTGTCAAAATTTCATAAAAGTGTGGGTTTGTGTCATGGTTAGGTATATACAATCTGGATTTAGATGCCTGGATTCAAATCTCACTTGTACCTCTTCCTCTCTGCGTGATTTTGGACACACAACTGTTCTGTAGTATCATTTTTTTATTTATTTTTATTTTTATTTTTTAAAGATTTTATTTATTTATTTTGACAGAGAGAGACACAGCAAGAGAGGGAACACAAGCAGAGGGAGTGGGAGAGGGAGAAGCAGGCTTCCCACCGAGCAGGGAGCCCGATGCGGGGCTCGATCCCAGGACCCTGAGATCATGACCTGAGCTGAAGGCAGACGCTTAACGACTGAGCCACCCAGGCGCCCCCATGTAGTATCATTTTTTTTAAATTATAAAATAGGGTATAATAAAAGTACCTCCCTCATTGTTGTGAGGGATATGTAAGATCTGTAAAATGATTCTGTACCTGGCAAAATGTATTTCCTGCTAGAATATAAGCTTCCCAAAGGCAGCAATTTATATCTGTTTTATTCATTCATTCATCTTACGCATCTAGAACGGTGCTTGGTATAAAATAGACATTCAGTAAATACATCGTTGAATGAATGAATATATTTCAGTGGGTAAATGCCAGGGCTTAGTCACATTTGCAGATGTAATGAAGTAGTCACATGCTTGCACATCTATGTAGAACAGTGGTTCTCAACCCAGGATACTCATTAGAAATACCTGGAAAACTTTTAAGTAGACTGATGTCAAGCTCCACCACAGGCCAAGGTTGAGCACCGCTCTCGGAGAATCACTGTGAAAGTAACAGCTGAAAACATGAGTAATACAGGCATACCGTGTTGAAGATTCAACACCAGAAGCAATTTTTTGAATGACTTACAACCCGTAGGAAACTAAAAACAACCTTTGTTTCAATAATAATTACGTTCTCAAAAATTTCAGTGTACATTAAAATTGTCAAAAACTACTTTGCGTTCATATGTAATATGGATTAGGATTTAGGCTCAAATAATTACACAAGGTTTGTTCCCCTAAATAAATCTCTAGTGGGATATTTGGAGTTTGTGTGGAGCTTCGGACAATTTTTTTTTTTTTTTAAAGCATGTGAATTATCCTTAACAGTGCAGGCATCTCGTCTAGATCAACCAAGGAGCATTGTGGGCTGCTTTGAATATAAACAAACTACCAAAATAGCATATGGGGGAAAGCACACCAACACATACACAGTGATTAAGATCCCTTTTGAGGCACTTGGAGAATTAAACCAAGGTATGGAGTACCTTTCTAGACAGCTGCTTCTTTTTCTAAAACAAGGAGATGAGTTCACCAATCTCTAATGTGTCAGTTGCTTCTCTTAGGAGACATCCTGGCTAAGGGAAACTCTTGATTCTCTGGTGCTTCTCTGCTCAGCAGGCGGGGTCCTCATTCTATTCTATTCATAGAATCACCCAGAAAGGGAGTTGGCAAGATGGGGATGGATTGAATATAGGAGCCTTATAAACTTGGAATCAGGGTGGAACCAGAGCAAATTGAGAGAAAATTGCAAAATGGATAATTAGAGGGTATCCTGGCTAAATAACCACTTACATGTTTTCCCATAAATTTTAAAAAATTCTCTTTGTGAAGAGTATATGCCACACATATCTTTCAATAAATACATTATAAAAATATTCCCACTATCCTATGCCCTTTACAAATGTTATTGCAATAGGATTTTATTTTACATTGATCACAAAGCCGTTTTGATGTCTCAGGCTTCTTAACCCTGAATTCTACCTCTTTTGCCTTTTTCTTTAAAGGGCTGCTTTGAAGGATTTCTGACCCTCTCTGCAAAGTGTATCACCGAAATGCACAGGCTGGGAAATAATTCAAATCTTCCTAATCAGATTTCTCAACCCTTGATCTAATCAGCAAGCTGTTTTGCTTAGCTTTTTGGTCAAGTTCATTCATTAACTCAGAAAGCATTTATAGTATATTTGCTGTGTCTACTCCGGGGCTAGAATGTAATAAGATTAGTAGATGAATTGAGCCCTGTCCTTTAGGAGTTTGTAGTCTTATTGAATGAAGTAAAGGAAATAATAGAATGCTATTTAAAATGTATGATGGCTTTTATACTTTAAATATGTTTGAGGTCTTTCATGGCAGGTAATTGACATTAACCGCGACTTTGTGCGGCTGGAACTGCATTATAGAATATTTTCTTTTCGTATATCTGTTTCACAGTTAATATCCCAGTTGTCCTTTTCAAAGATTCTTTTGCCGTTATAACCATCCCAACAAAGTGCTGTTGTAAAATTAATAGGAAGGATCTCACTGTCTCACTGACTCTAGGTTTGGGAGGATTCTGGGCAGGAGGAAAAAAGTGAGAAGCTGAAACCCCACTGATTTTCTTACCGGAGCATCTTGTAACATAAAACCCCTGCCACCTCAATACACCCCAAATTCTACCACTCTGAAATGTCATCTCCTACAACCAAGATGAACGCACATAGAAAACTAACTTACACTAATTTTATTTGAGGTCTGAGAAATAATGAAATTGCTTTCTTATTTTGGAACAAAAGGTGTATACATACATGAGCTCTTGGAGAAAAGGATGTTCTCACACAGCTGTTTATAAAGATGGAAAAAGCTGTAATCAGAAGTCGCCTCCTACCTCACTGTAGTTACTACAGACCTTTCTCCAATTCTCCTTCTTATGTAATAACCTCTTGTGAGGCCCCTTAACAGTTATATACCGGTACCGCTTTGATGGTTCTTACTTATTTTCCTCCTAATCAGTGTTTACGTGTGTCGTACGTATACAATTTTCCCCTATTCATGTCACAGAAAACCACCCTTAAATTTGTACCGACAATGAGGAATAAATAAGCAGCAAAAGCCCTTACTTAATTGTTTCTATTCACTGGCTGGGAAAGAGTGCCATTTGACTGTACTTTCCTTGCAGGGCTTAGTCAGGGTCGAAGGTTTGTACGTCTGTTCTCTTATTGCCACGTTGCTCTTCTGGAGACACACACAGCCCTCGCGCCTTAATCTGGTTATTTCGGCAGTGTGTCCCTCCCGGCGGTTTTAATTAGGAACATAGGTTTTGATGGTCAGTCTCCAGCTTCTGGAGAGTTCAGCTCATTTGTCCTGTGATGTCCACTGGGCCAGCAGAATTGTATTCCCTCCCTTCCTTTTTATTCTGACCACAGCTCTCTGTGGCTATTCATGAAAAGATGAGGGACTTGTATTTTCCTCATTAACCCAAGATTGAGGAATTCTTCAGCCCTTCCACGGCCTTGTGCTCAGGCACTGTTTATTATCTTTTGTTAGAACACTGACATTTAAGTTGTGTTTTAAGGATTCAAAGGTGGGACCTGTAGATTCTGATGCTGCAGAGATCTGATTTTCTTGTGATGGAAGCCGTGACTCAGAATCACACACAGCCTGCTTCAAAGCCAGCGAAAAGTCCTAAAGAAAAACGTTACACAAGTTCTTGAACTCAGGTGGAGAAAAATGCATGGGCCATGAAGGAGCACCATATAAGAATCTTCCAATGTTCTTGGCTTATTGCGCAGTGGAACAGAATATACTTTGGGGTGAAGGGCTGCGATATTGTGATTTATAAGCAATATGTATTTGGTCATCTGGATATATTTGGTCTTCATCCACAGACCTCTGCTCACAACTCCTGAAACCTGTGATAAGGGCGAAAGAGGTGGTTTTCATTATGTTAATGAAGGTGGCTTTGCACCCCACCCAAGGGTGGGGGCTGTTTGCCATGAGGACTGATCTTGTGATGGGAGGGTTGGAACTTTCCATCCTAGCCCTCGTTCCCTCCAGGGAGGAGAGAGAGGCTGAAGGTTGAATCAGTTGCCAATGGCCAATGATTTACTCCATCGTGCCTATATAATTAAGCCTCAATAAAAACCCAGGATGGGGTTCAGAGAGCTTTCAGGTTGGTGAGCAGGTGGAGGTGCTGGGAGAGTGAGGCCTCTGGAGAGGGGATGGAAGCCCCACACCCCTTCCCCATACTTCACCCTCTGTATCCCTTTGTCTGACTGTTGATTCATATCCTTTATCATCTCCTTTAATAAATGGGTAAACATTAAGTGTTTCTGTCAGTTCTGTGAGCCACTTTAACAAATGAATTAAACCTAAGGAGGAGGTCACTGGAACCTCTGATCTGTAGCTGGTTGGCCAGAAGCCCAGGTAACAGCCCGGGGCTTGTGACTGGCATCTGAAGTGGGGGTGGGGAGTGGTCCTGTAGGACTGAACGCTAAGCCCATGGAATCCGATGCTAGCTCTGGTTAGATAGTGTCAGAATTAAGTTGAATTCTGGGACACCCTGCTGGTGTTTAAGAATTGCTTGATATTGGCGGAACCCCCAACTTCCCACTCCCCACCCCCACCCCCCACCTGTCTGCCAACTTTGTAATTGGATCTGGGAACCCAAAAGAGTTGGTGTCAGTGAAGGGGCCAAAATTGATGTTAATTATTTGCCTTGACGAAAGTGAGGAAAGAGAAGATTGTGTCATCGGAATGTCTTCATTAAAGGTCTACACACTTGTAATGACTCTTTGGGGGGATCACATAAAGCAAGTACATTGTGTGTGACCCAGTGGGAGCTTCTGAAAGTAGGCTACTGGCAAGTTCGGTGGGATCACTTCCAACTACTAAAGACCTTGACGTTATTTCTGAGACTTCCTGTGTGGGAATATAAGAGAGGGGGAAAAAAGGGCCGGGCACTTGCTGAGCTCTTAGACATACTTGACCATTAATCAGTGGCTGCACGATCTTGGATTCTTTTCTGTATTCTACCCAGCCTTTCTTTGGGTTTTGGGGTTACTGTTGATCTTGGTCAATTACAAATCCCATTTCTGGGTGGAGTTTGCAGAAATCAGTGAACAGAACAGAGAGATTATCTGCCTTTAGATTCCAATGGAGCTTTTACATTCTGCTCTCACTCCTCCCCCTTTCCTGGGCAAGTTCCTTTCCCTTCAGGGGCTCAGTCCTGATGGGATTCACCATACATCTGGCCATCACTGCCTTCCTTTCCCCCATCTACCTGTCAGCAGCCTTGTTCCTCTGTATAGTGAGATGGGTGAAGGAGTCTGAGGATCTGGGCCTCCCTGGGGACCCTGTGTGTCTGCAGGTCCAGTGTCTGAGACGGCAGATTCTTACTGCAGTGTTCACGTCCTCTGAGATAGGATGCTGAGAGCTAATGGGGGTAAAGTACATAATGAAGTTGCTGATGCTTTCCTTCAGGGCTTCCCCCACCCTTGATGGGCCTGGGTAAGTTAATACTCCCCCACTTGCCCAAACGTACTTGCTCTTGTCAACCTAAATAAAGAGGGAAACCAAGGCAAGCTCGAATTACCAGAAATTGAGTTTATTTGAGAATAGCTCAGGAGTTGCAATTCAGGACACAAAAACTGTAGCAAGTCCCAGGCAAGTCCATTAACAGTTTGGGGTGGGCTGTTTTTATGGCCAGAAGTGCAGGGAGTCTAGCCTGAGTCCAAGCAGCAAGTTCAGCGGCTTGAGGATGGGGAGACAATCTTGGTAGATGTTCATTGGTTGAGGGATAGCTTTCCAGTCTTCTGGAAATAAGGCATTAACCTGAAATCAGTCTCTAAGTTCTTAAATTTCACTTTCCTGAGGGTGCATATGGGAGATTCTCCATTTCCTATCCTCTTTAAAGTCCTTCCACACTCCCACAGAGCAGTTTGAAAGTTAGCTTACAGAAGGAAGCATGTGTCAATGCAGATTCCTGGGCCTCAGCCTCAGACCTACTCAGGGCTCAGCTGCAGGGTCACAAGACCCACCTGATTCTAGTTCAGGTGATTCTCAAAGCACATGTGGACAGTCCTGTGGAGGGAAAACCCCTCTCCTTTCCAGGGAGCCAGTTAATTAATTCATTAATCAGCACTTACATTGAAGCTTGAGACCCTTGTCTGACATTTTTCATGGAGCTGTGCAGAAATTGAACTTAACATTATTAATGATGGTATCACAAGATCTCCCTGCTTTCTTCCTCGATCTTGCTGTTCTCATTCAGTCCACCAGGCTCTCATCTCCCTTCCCTTTCCTTCACCCTGCCATTGTCATATTTGCTTGCTAAAGCAACTCCTCTCATTTCTTATCTTTGCAGACCAAGGTCAGGGCTGACTTTCTCAACCTCTCCTGATTCATTCCCTCCTTTCTGACCTGCATTCTGTTGTGTTCCACGTTACAAACCTAATCTAAGCCACGTGTTTTGGTTTTATCTTTCCGTGGGCCTTGGTAAGATAGTGTTCTTTCAGCATGTGCTGTTTCTTGGCAGCTACCAATCAGTCTTTTCCCATTTGGAACTTTAAGGATGTTCTTGAGAGGAGCAAGACTGAACTTGGTGCTATGACCCGCTTGGAGAACACTTTGTTGGGAAATGGAGGAATTTCAATAGAAGACCCCAGGAGCCTACTTTTCTTGCCTTTAGCCTCTGACAGCTTTAAAATTGTCCAAGTATTATCACCACCCAGGCCCTTGTCTTTTTTTTTTTTTTTTTGTAAACGGAGAGACCTGCATTCTGCCCTCTACCCTGAATAGGGGCTTACATTTTAATTTCTATTTCTGAAGCAATGCTGCCCCCCCAAAGTGGTCCCCTCAGTCTCCCCGTCTTTGAGACCTGCCACCCTCTATCTTGGTCATGCACTTCAGAGACATAGATTCCAATACATTTGCAAAGGTTTTTGCATGCGGAAGACTAACTCAGGCATTGTTTTTACCCCAGGGAAATTTTTCACTGTGTATGACCTTCTGATGTTGGTTTTTCTTTGTGTGTTTTTTTTGTTTTGTTTTTTTTTTCTTCTGGCTGCAGGAAAGCAATCTCCCGGGCAGGCCTGCAGCACCTGGCTCCTGCACATCCCCTCAGCCTTCCTGTGGCAAATGGTCCAGCGAAGGAGCCCAGAGCGACTCTGGACTGGAGTGTAGGTGTTGGCTTTTTCATTTCAACGTAATTCAATTGTATGTGTGTCTCTCTCATTCTCAGGATCGCTATGGCTACAAAGCAAGACTTAATCATTTCCAATATTGCTCACCGACCCATCTTCAGATACCTAAGCCATAGTTCCATTCTCAAACCTCCAGCAACATAGCTCCTGTATATGAAATCGGATGCATTCCAGACTAAAATAAAAACTCCATGAATCGTTTGAGGTGCTACTGCCTGGGTTTGCAGCTGTGAGATAAAAAGTATCTCTGTGCACGTGCTCTATTGTTCTTGCCAACTTGACGATGAATAGAGCTTACCCTTAGCAACTTCGTGTCATCTAAGCTTAATTTCCTCAGCTCAAACTGCCTTCTTTTCCTTTTAGGAGCGTGCTTTTTTATTTTTTGGGTTTTTTGTTTGTTTGTTTTTTTGTTTGTTTCTCCCTGACAGAAGATGATTTCATTTTACATTTTAGGTACTTCATGCCCTCCTGTCTGATATGCTTCTGCCCCCAACACAAAGGGAGATGGGTCTGGTATCAGTGGCTTGGGTATAGTCACCAATTTTAACCAAAAGACATCCACAGAAACTATTAACATGAGCTGAAGATTGCATTCTGAAGTTCTTAAATCAATCAGAATACATTTATTGAGGTTCTTCGGTGAGTCAAGTTCTTGGTCAAAGACATCTATCACTGTGGACTGAAAGGCTTTGTCTCTTCCTGAAGGGATGAATGTAAGGAGCAGCTTGAAGGTAGAATTTTTCCAGTCTGGTCTTGATGGTGATTCTTGTTTAGCATTTGTGGTTGAATTGAACAGTGAGGATAATTCATGTTCTCCCATATGAAAGAGCATGGCAGGGTGGGAAAAGAGTTGGTTTTTTTCTTTGATTACAATATTTTTTTAGCCCATATGTCATGATTTAATGTCCTTTTATATTAAAACAATTCTTCCTCTCTCCCAAGCACACACTTACTGACATTCTTATTTTACATTCTGGACACATGCCCATGTATGCGTACCTGGCAGAAGATTGGACTTAATTGAGATGCAGCTTCTTCCTTGATAAGAGTCTTGAGAATACTCTGGTATTGTATTCTTCACTCAGTACTCTGCACTGGTGCTCAGGAAGAATGCTCGTCTCCTGGAGCTTCCCTTTAGTCCAGGCCAGTTACTTGGTAAACTCTTAAATCATAATGGAATATAGAATATATTCATACCCATGTTTATATAATCAACAAGAACTAAACGTATAAACAAGCAGATAAATAAGATCAAAGAGCAACATTCCTGGTCCAGTTATGAGAATGTTGTGAGTCAGGGACCCAAACCAGTGGATTTAATGTTCATGATGCCTAAACAATCCTCTGACCTAAAGTAGTAGGACCCTGTCTGAGAGGCAGGATTCTAATGAAGGGTAGTTTAAATTGTTGACATAGAAAAAGTCATTAAATCCTTTTGCGCCATGTGTGACATTAGTCAAGTCACTTGATTTCTTTCAGTCTGAGTGTCCTCATCGGTAGATGGGGACAATTGTGGCCCCTCTCTAAGGGAGACTTCCTGGGCATTATTAGGATCAAACATGGCAGTAAGTGTGAAAGTTCTTTGTAAACGGTACAGCCTGCAGATTTATTTAGTCAGAAAGAAAACAGTGGATGAATTCCTTAATTCATCACACATTTGAGTCCCTGCTTTGCGCTGGAGCCTGCGCTGGTTCCTTGGGACTCTGAGGGGAGGAAGATGGGGTTCCTGCTTCAAGAAGCTTGGGAAGCAGGCGGCAGACAAGAAGTCACCAGCAAGCATATAGGGTGGTGGCACCTGGAATAGAGGGGCCCAGAGGCGTGGAGCGCCAGGAAGGATGCTCCATCCCTATTTGACGGTGGAAATAGTTATCAGAAAAGGCTTTTAAAAAGAAGTGTCCTGCTTGGGCCGAAGCTTGGCAAGAAGGTATTATTTCTGATTCCCGTAGAGATGTATGCACTCTAATATTTCATCAGAATGGTATTCTGGGCCAGTGGTGGGACGCTGCACTACACAGCAGGGGAAGAGCAAGTAAGAACCAAGTTCTCTCTTCCTCCCTCTCCTTTGATCGTGGGCACCCTGTCCTGGTGCCCCGGTGAGATTACGGCATGGCAGGAAACACTTTGGGGATATTTAACAATGGAGGGAATGCTGAAAGCCTCCTCTGAAGATACTCCATCTGAGGGCATATTTGAAGATCTGACGTGCAAGGAGCTATAAAGATGTGACAGTGAAAAAAAAATTAACTGTGGGCTGATATTGCTGTTAGTGAACCGAGCAGTGACCAACAACTACAGTTCCTTATTATGATCATGTAAAACATTTTTCTCAGAAGAGAGGAAGAAGCAGATGGCTAAAAACATTTTAAAGTTTTGTTTTTATTTTTGTTTTTTTTTTGCTAAGACTTGCCCTTGCCTTACAATTTTTGGCTTTTCCTAACAAATGTGCTTTCACCAGTTTCATTTATGTCACCTAAGGTTTGCTGGTCTGTTCAAATTGCTGAACCAGGATTTTCTTTGTTCGGATTAAAGTGTAAGCCCAGGCCACTGGCTGGATCTGTCTCTGCCGTTCCCTCATCCCATTCCCTGCCTGGCCCCTGTGGAAAAACAGCATGACCGCCTCCCCGCTTCTATCAGCCCACTGTTCTGGACTAAAGGCACTGAAATGATCAATCTTCACTTATTCACTCTTACTATTTACTGATCTCTGATTTGGTTTGGAGCCTTGTATGCGTCTCCCAGATGAGGGGGAGGGCTTAGGGGAATGAGGATCATCTCAAAGGTCTATCGGACTTTGATCCCCTGACTTATGTCACCTCCCCTCTCTGCATTTCACCCGTGAAAAAACAGATACCGAAGCTGTTCATGGTGCATCTGAGGTTGCAAGACAATTCAGGGTGAATTAAAAGCTGGAATGAAAACTTAGTTCCTACGTTTATACTTATTGTAGAATCCCAAGGGGTCCTGTTTTTGACTTCATGCCAAAGTCTTCAGAAAGGGGCACAGCTGTTT
Organism: Leptonychotes weddellii; assembly: GCF_054177405.1. Classification (NCBI taxonomy): domain Eukaryota; kingdom Metazoa; phylum Chordata; class Mammalia; order Carnivora; family Phocidae; genus Leptonychotes; species Leptonychotes weddellii. The sequence goes on from NC_138380.1 coordinate 14,100,207, forward strand.
CCTAAATATCTTTGTGCAAAGGGCTTTGAGGAGCAGCCTACTGGTGGGGGTGCCTGAGACACAGAAGGGTGCTGATTTGGTGAGCCTAGATTGTAGGCACCTGTGTACTTTGGCCAGGTGTATACTTTTGTAGGAGTTGGTTTGACGTGTACGCAGACTTAATAATTTCCTTAAAGTATTTATATTCTCATTTCCTTACTTAGTGATATATATTATCCCTCTTTTATTTTTAGCTGGTCTTCAAAGTCAGTGCTGTGATTTACTCAAATAGTTGTTATGACTTACCAGATGCTCTGTCTCACATGAGCTCATTTTCTTGGTGACTCTTCATGAACATGCACTCCAGCAGCCTGAGCATAAGCCTGCCCCTCCATGCATGTCAGGGATAGAACCCTGAATGTTGATGTGTGGAGAGTAGCCAAATCAGTCTTCACTATGGCACCTGAGCCTTCTAGTGACAACAGTAGGCACATATGGAAATTGCTATTTCCTATAGAGATTTCCTCTCTTGCTCTGTGACAGGTCATGCTCATCTTTTCAACTGAACTAATTCTGTTTATCGTGCTCACTTTTTGCTTTGTTTCCTCAGAGTACCTCTATCCACGGTGCACTGTCTTATAAACCTTAGAACCAAATTAGTGGGTTTTAGTTGCTTTCTTATTCTAGGTCCTCAGTTCAATTTCAGGCTCCTTGAAGGAAGGGACAGTGTTTTCTGCTTGGTTTTTCTTCCTCACAATGGAGAGCACAGCATCATAGGCCTACCCACTATCTGGCTACAGATGTCAGGGGACAAATTGATTGCAGCTTTTCTGTTCAATCAGTGAGAAGGGGACATTTTACTGGGAGTTGACCAGCCTTAGATAATCTCCAGTTCCTGAAAGGATTGGTAGACAAAGAGTCCAAAGCTGCTTTTTGAAAAATATATGGGTTTATGCTATTTGAACCCCAGGTAACTCTTTTAAAATCTCTTTCCTGGTATGATGCGTTGTGTTAAGTCTTAAAGCACAACAGTGGTCTGATCTCATTCCTCCCAATTTACCCCCTCTTCACCTTCACGGTGACAACCTACAGGGGCTGCTCCCATGGGCACCATGTCATGCATATTGGCCAAGCCAGTTTTGGGGAAAACAAGCTAAATTGCCAGAAAGGGAGTAATACTCAAAAAGGAAAAAAAATATTCTCATCCCCTGGGCTGGAATCCAAGTTTCCGGTTTAGAGTGAGTTAGATCCTTCAGAAGTATGTCTGTTGTATAGATAATGTGTGTCTTCTCTTAAATGTCGCATGCCTGATTCTATGGTGGAGACTTAATTTGTACTTAGAGATTTCTTTCTGCTTTTTAGTATGATAGCAGGGAGCAAGGAGGTGGGTCTTACTCTCTCTCCACTGTTTTATAATTTGTTTTTGCCCATTACACTGCCTAAAACAACTTTCAAAGTAACGGTGGAAAAGCCATCCAGATCTTTCTTAAAGGGCATGTTGGTTTTAATGTCGATTTTAATTTCAGTTCATTTTTTTTCCTCCCTCCTTGGAAAATTTCCTCCAATCCTGAGGGCTGTGGAAAATAGGTTCAACACAAACAAAGCCAGATTCTAAATCCAGACCATATTTTCTTTCCTCTAGTTGACAATGCTAAGAAAAGAAGTGCTTTCTCTTAGGCAGGTAGAAACATAACACAGTTATACACCACCTCACCACTTTGTTCAGGGACAAGATTAGGGAAACAGAGTCTTCACGCGGGATTGGGTTAAACTGGGTTATGAAACTAGGTCATCTTATCTTTAGAAACCTTGAACGAAGAGCCAGGAGGAGGCAGGTATGTATGGGTGCGTGCGTGTGCATGTTCTCATTTCAGTCTTATTTCAGGTGGCAGGTCCTAACAAACCTGTGCCCTCAGGCCTTAGCTCTTGTACCTTCGGGTTTGGGTATTGTCCTCGATAGGGACTCTCACCTCAACATTTTCCCCACTCCCATCCCTATTTCAAAAACTGTTAAGTCAGGTTGATCAAAGTATCTATTGGCTGAGAGGTCAGGAGGAGCTAACCAACTATAAATCAGTGGAGGCCTTGGCCCTGGTCAGCCGCGTTAATAGTGGGACAGATGAAGCATGATTTCATCTACCCTCATAGTCTTTTAGTTCACCAAATTGTGAGAATTTTAAGTCACACTGGCTGCTGGGAGAGATCATAGAATCCCAGTTTCACAGGTCATTGAGAAGTGACTGGGTCTAAACTTCTGCCTCTAAGCAGGTGATTAACCAAGCTAATACTGCCCAATAAGAAATATATGTGAGCCATAAAATAATTCTCAATTTTCTAGTAGCCACATTGAAAAAAGTAAAAATAAATAGGTAATTTTAATTTTAGTACCATATTTTGTTCAACCAAATATATCAAAAAATATTACCATCTCAACATGTAATCAGTATAAAAACTATCAGTAAGGTGGTTTGCATTTTCTTTTTCACACTGAGTATTCAAAGTCTGCTGTGATTTTTACATTGACAGGACATCTCAATTAGTGTTAACCACATTTCAAGTTCTCAATAGCCATATGCTTCTTGGACAGCACACAGTTAAACCATCCTAGACAAATTCTACCTATTATTATCATGAAGATTTTCAGGGAGAGACAGTTCAGAGTTCTTTTTCCTTTCTGAATTTGTAAGGACATTTACATGAGATACATCTTTATAACTTCCTTACTGTTTCAAAACATTTTTATAAGCAAGTGTCTTCCTTTTGTGTAGATTATTTGCCCTAGTGTCAGTGCACTCTGTGTTATTCAAAGTCTCTAAACCTCTCCCCACCAATATACACACATATCTTTTTACCTATAACCATTACTAGGACTTTAGTAGAACTTGAGAGCAAGGAATCATATCTTGTCTATTAATCTATACCTAGAAGGATCTCTACTCTTAGGTAGCTAGATCCGTCTTTATACAGATCAGTCTATATAAACATATGTATATCTATAGAGACTTGTCTCAGTACTCAGAGATACAGAAGAAATGTTGTCTTCATTTAGAAATGGGAGAACTATTTTTTCAGTCTGGCACAGATGGATACTCTGAGTTGTATATTGTTTGAGATGGGATTTCAAGGTGGATGTGTAGAGGAGAGAGAAAGAGGTTCCTGGGTGGGGAGAATGGAAAAAACAAAAAATATGGCACCAAAGAAGGAAGATATGGCTATATTTAGAGAAGAGCGATGATGGAAGAAAGTGTACAAAGGTGAATAAAAGGAAGGTTAAGGATAGACAAATTGGTATCACTAGTGGAAGGTCTACTATGTGAGATTAAATTTGGATCTCATTTTATAAATAATAGGGCATCATTTAAGCATCCTGAGCAAGAGAGAGGCAAAAGCATAGTTATGTTCTAAGGGAATTAATTTTGCAGCATTGTAAAATATCAGAGAGAATGTCAGAATTAGAGTTCAGAGCAGAAGATACCAGGACTCAGGTTAGACATGTTCTTCAGTATATGGTAAGTAACTTGGGGGTAGATGTAGATAATGAAAGGAAATCCAGACAAAAATATGAGGCCTGTGTTAGTTGGTATAGACTAGGCTTCAATAAATAAAATACTCAAACATATAATTACCGTGGAAGAGAAGTATATTTCTCCCTCATGTAACAGACCAGGACTGTTCCAGGTAGGTTGGGTGGGAGGTGGGTCCTCTTTTGCATAGTTATTCAATGCCCCAGACAGTTGCTCTTACATCTTCACCAGATGGCTTCTGAAATCATCCCAAAAGTTGACTTTTCAAGTATCCAGTGTGGGAAAAGAGCATGGAGGAAAGCCTGTGGGAGGTTTCAATGGGCCAAGTCTGGAAACAGTACATGTCACTCATGCTTATGTTCCATTGGTTAGATCTTAGTCACACAGCCATACATAATTGCAAAGGAGGCTGGGTAATAAGGTCTAGCTGTATGTCCAGGAAGAAGAAAAAAATAATTTTGGTGAATGGCTAGTAGTCTTGGCTACAAAGACCAAGGAAAGAAACTTGGATAATACCGACATCTATGGGTTAGAAGGGAAGGAAAACTGGAGAGTGTCCACCTTAAAAGTATAACTGCCAGTTATTTTACCAGCAAAGTGGGTTTATTTGGGACTAGCAGAGGAATTACAATTTGGGACATGCAAGCTATGGCAAACCATAGGTGAGTCTGGAGATCAAAGGAGAGAAACATTATAGAGAAAAGGAGGAGGGTGGGAGGGGCTGCTTTGAATGGAAGACCACTGGAGGAAAGCAAGAGTTCAGGGAGGTGATGATTTCTCATTGGCTGAGTTTGGTATTTTCTTATTGGCTGAGCTTGTTGCTGGGCAAGGAGAAATTCTTTCCTCCTGCTGGAGTAATAAAGTAAAAGTAAAATTCCTGTTGGGAATGCAAGGTAAGTCTCTTCCTGTTGGGGGTCTGCAATTAATGACTAGTGGCAGAGTGTGACAGCTCCCCCATCTGACCTCCTGACTCCATTTTAAATGAGGTGTCCTGTATTCAGTTTCACAAACGTAACCACAATAATAATAATAGAAACTATATTGAACATCTATTAACTTCTAATTGTAAGCAAGGCATTGAACATTATGCATTTTTCACGTTTAAATATCACTAAGAGCTTGTGAGTGAAGTAGAGTTATTATTACAATTTAGTGGTGAGTAAAACTGAGGTTTAGGGAGGTTAGAGAGGCCCAAGGTCATATAGCTAGTAGGTGGAAAGTCTATCTCATGTTTAATAATATTGAGCTAGAGAAGGATGAATCAGAAATGTAAGAAGAAAACCACAATGGTTCATTTGTCTGTTCTATTTTTGTGTGAATGTACCCCAGCTGGATACCTTTCTGCAGAATTCGGGAGTCCTCAAGACCACCTTCATTTCTGACATCAATTGAAGGTTTGGGAATCCCCAAGACCATACTCAAAATGTTTGATGAGTCACTAGAAGGACTCAGAATTTACTGAAAATGTTATACTCACATTTATGGCCTATTACAGTGAAAGGATACAGATTCAAATCTGCCAAGGGAGGAGGTACATGGTGCAGAGTCCAGGAGAGTTCCACAGGTGGAGCTTCAGTTATTCTCTCCCCGTGGATTTGTGGACAGTGCTAACATCTCCTAGCAACGATGTGTGACGACAATACATGTGGCATATTGCCTATCGATCAGAACCTTGGTGTCTAGAATATTAGTTGCAGCTTGGTCATGTAGACATGGTTGATTCCTGCATGGCTGACCTTAATCTCTAGCCCCTCTGGAGGTTGAGCTTATATATGGCTCTAAGCCCCACCATAAATCATAGTTCTCTCAGACTATCTGGCATGGCTCAAGGCCCCAAGGTAAACATATACTCTTATCAGGCAGGGCATTCCAAGCACTTAGAGAGATGACCTTCCTAGAGCTGAGGGCAAAGTCCAGATTTCTCTTTGGCTAAGGTTACTATAAATGTACTTTATTAGGTATCAGCCAAGACAGATGTGCAAGAAAAGGATGAGGCATGGGGAAAATGTAGTCTAGCAAAAGGTATGCTTCATCATTTTTTTGCATGACTTTTTTAAAAAGGATTTTCTTCTGTTTGTGATTTTAGAAGACTGTCATGTTTCTAATTAGGCATCCATGTTTACTTCTCATAGTTTATGACTCTAGGCTAATGGACAGATAAAAATAATTATCCCTTTCTACCCCTTGGAGTTGCATATAACAAAAATGTGCATTCATTCATTTATTCATTGATTCTTAGTCTTTCATCTTTTCAAAATTTATTTGTCATCTACTATTTTCCAGGCACTAAGTTAAGTTCTGGACGTTCAATATTCTTGTGGAGTTTAGAATTTCATATATGAGGAAACATTAATCAAATAATCATGCCAATGAATGGATAATTACCAATGGAGATAAATTATGGGAAGGGTACATGGTTTTATGAGAGAAACTAAAAAAATAACTTGACTTAGACTTTGGGGTGAGTGATGGCTTCTTGGAGGGAGTAACACTTGATCTGATGACCAGAAAGTGAATAGAAGTTAACCACATAGAGTCAAAATGGAGAGGAGTAAACAGTCTGGATATACTAAACAGCATATGCAGTGAACAGCCTTTGATGTAGGGACATTTGAACAGAGACCTAAAAAAAAAAAATGAGGAAGGCACAATGTAGGTATCTCATGTAAGCAATTTTTAGTCAAGGGAACAGCCAATTCAAAGGACCTGATGTGAGAGCTTCTTTAGCCTGCTTGAGAAATAGCAAGGAGACCAGTGTGACTGCAAGTCAATGACTCAGACAGAATATGATAGAAGATGAGGTAACCAGCACAAGAAATGAGGTTGCAGACAGACAGGAAGTAAGGGAGGCACCAGGGACTAGATAGAAAAACTTTGCACTCTTCCAAGTTCATGGATAGCCTTTGAAGAGTTTTGGGCAGATCAGTGGCTTAGTCACATTTACATTTTAAAGCAATTACTTTCATTGCTCTGTGGAGAACAGACCATAGGGAGGCAAGACTGAAGCAGGGACACCACTTAGGGGGCTATTGGGACGTTCCAAGCCAAAGATTATGGAGGATCAGGTGGTGACAGTTGAAGTGGTAGGTAATTGAGTTGCATGCCCATTTTGAAACTGGAGTCAGTAACATTAGAGATGGGTAGGAGTGTGAAAGAGAAATCTAGAATGACCCCAAAGTTTTTAGTAAATATTTGCAGCTGTAAGAATGGAAATATCATTTGCTGAAAATTTAGGGAAAAGATTGGAGTAAGAGCAGATTTAAGGAGTGTATCACAAACTGAGTTTTGAGACTAAAATTTTGAGATGCTTATTGGTTTCAGGTGGAGATATTGAGAGGGCAGTTTTTTTTTTTAATGAATCTAAGTTCAAAGAGGAGGTTTGTACTGTATGAATAATTTGGGAGGCAACAATTAACTGATGGATTCTAAAGCCACGAGAACTAAATACAATAACCTAACGACTGGATGTGGATGGAGAAGAGTAAAGATCTGAGAATGAGCTATGGAACACCCTAATATTTAGAGTTTGGGATTATTTTTGGGAAAGGTCCAGGAAAGAAGATCATGATGGAGTGGCCATTGAGGTGCAAAAAAACAAAAGGAGTATAGTGTTTCCAGGAAGCAAGTGTCCCTGAAAGAAGGGAATGATCACCTGTATCAAAAGCCGTTGATTAAGATAAAGACTGAGAATTGGCTATTGGATTTAGCCATGTAAAGTCACTGATGATCTTGACAAAAATAGTTACAGTGGAATGAGAAGGAAGAAAGCCTGATGGAGTTGGGTTCAAGAAATAATGGAGTGGAAAGAAGTAGAGGCAGCAAAAAAAGAAAACTCATTGTTGAACTTTTCCAGGAAAGGAGAACAAGTAGAAATAACTAATAGGGATATGTGGATCCAGAAATCAAGCTACAAATAACAATTTTTTCAGCTCTTATTTATATTCAGAGTTGTGATCATAATATACAGGTAATTTTTATTTTTATTTTTATTTTTATTTGACTTTACATCATGTCATTTTCCTTATGGCCAATCTTCATAATTCTTGATGACTTTATAATACTCCATTTCATGTATTATTCTACCAAACATTCTTCTGCACTGGGCATTTGTGATGTTTCCAATTTTTGATTATACAAGGTAGAAATAAACTTCTTGATGTCAATAGTTTTTCTTCCATTAGGATTATTTCCTGAGGGTACATTCTTCAAGTAAGATTACTAGTAAGTGTATAAACATTTTAAGTTATTCTGCTGCTTCCTTAAAGGCTTGTGCATTGACTTTTCCCTTATCCCCCGGATCTATCTTGTGAACTTTGAGCCTTCTCGCTATGTTTCTGTGGTTTCCTGTCTCTTTCCTTAAAATCTCTCTGGGCTACCTAATGCCTCCTCATCTCTCTTCCTCTTACTTTCTTCTCTGGTGGCTGTACAAGGACAGAAAAGTATCAAATTTAATAGACCAGTCATATACAAGTTCTAGAATCTATTATCAATTAACTTGAGGGGGCAGGGCAGGATCTGCTGGATTATGGGGTCTCAGACTCTCTGCACATTAGTCACTTCAGAACTTTGAAAACTCATGATGTCCAGGTTTTATCTCACATTAGTTAAAATAGACTCTCTGGGGATGGTGCCCAGGTATTCTTAAAAACTCACCAGTTCATTTTAATGAGCAGTCAAATTTGAGAACCAGTGGGTCAAAACCACTGTGGCAGGAAGCTTCTTGTCTGTTTTTCCCTCTTCCCTTACAAAGGACAGTCTTTCTAATCAGATCTCACTCAAGAATGAGGTTAGCGAATGCTGGTGGCCCTGCTATGCCTGAATCTGACTCAAGGTTTATCAGTTTGGTATTTACTGTCAGTGATTTTTGACCATTTGACCCACTGCAACATTTTATTCTTCATTTTCTAAAACTGTTGGCAGGATCTTTGCTCTTTTGGTTTCCCTAATATTTGATGCTGTAATTACGTGTTTAGTTTTCATGTTCCCTGGTAGATTTTATGCCACGGGTTACCCCACTAACCCAGTGCCGGGCACCAGGGGTGTGGAATAAATGTTTATTGAATGAATTAAAGAACAACAGAATGAAAAAGATTTTATTCTATAAATGGCTATAAACTAAAGTTGGATATCAAGTTCCTAGTAATAGACTGTTTTAGATCGTGGGGATCAATTTCTTTAGGATACCTAACAAAGACAGGCCATTCATATATATATGTATTCATGTATATATGTATATATGTATGTATGTATAAGATAAATAAATAAATATATATACTGTCCTTGTCCATTCCTACCTGAAAATTTTTAGGGTCTAAACCTATAGCTGTTCTTCTCTTGCTTCTGTTGCTTTTCTGCAAGATTGACTGGGAGGTGAACCCTGTTTTCCCACTGACTTCCATAAAAAACAAATCAACATGACTTTCTACAGGGAAAAATGACCAATAGAGAAGAAAGACTTTTGGTGAAAAGATGGTCAGTCACCCTTTGACATGGAGGGTGATGATTCTTATTAGCATTGCTTTCTTTTCTGGAATAGTTTTGAAGCACTCTGAGACATGCATGGCATGCCCCCACCTTAGAGTCTCCTTGTGCATTGTTCCTGATCCCTCAATATCTACAGAACTCATGAAATTTCTCCTGCCTCTCACTCTCACTCTTCTAAGAGTTGGTGTCACCTTTCTCAGATTGTGAAGTATCTATAACCTTTAGTTATTCTTGTCTGAAAATCATTTGTGCCTATAGGCTCCTAAAGGAAAGGTATTGTACTGGAATCTGAAGAAATATATTTATTTTAAGAAATAGATGACAGTGTATTTTTTTCAGCTTCTCTTTGGTATATGTTTCTGCTACTTCATGTTGAGCTTTGGGATTCAGAGGGCAGTCATGTGGACATTTCTGGAGTCAGTTATTATAAAGTTGACTCATATAAGATGGACTTCTAAATTACTTGGTTATTCTATAAAGCTCCTTATTGAAGTCATTTAACAAAATACCATAGACTGGGTGGCTTAAACAACAGGAATTTATTTCGCACAGTTCTAGAGTCTGGGAAGTCCACGATCAAGGCACTGGTAGATTTGGTTCCTGGTAAGAACCCACTTCCTGGCTTGTAGATGGCTGCCTTCTCACTCTATCTTCACATGACCTTTCCTTGGTGTATGTATGGAGAGAGAGAAAGATCCCTCTCATGTCTCTTCTTATTAGGGCACTAATCCCAATCATGAGGGCAGAGCCCTAATTACCTCTCAAAGGCTTTATCCTCAAATACTGAGGAGTAGGGCTTCAACATATGAATTTGTTCAGTCTATAACATCCCCCATGGAAAAGTGATGATATGCCCCACAGATGAACTAGATAAAAACAAGGGCAATATTCCTCAGTTCAAGTTCAGTAAACTTCATCTCTTTGTGGTTAACCCAGTCCAGTCCAGTGCTTTCCTTAATAGCTCAGAGTCCTTTTCAAGCAAATGAGCAAAATACACAGTTAATACATAAATCCCTTGGGTTTCTAAGGTAGTGTGCCAGATCCTGTTTAAGAAGTATTACACTCCCCCCACCCACCCTCCCCAACGAAACAGTATGCATTCCTGAACATCAGATTGTTGCACTCATGTCACCCATCACAGCACCTCTGTTTGCCATCAGATGTGACTATTTATAGAAGCAGGGAAATCGTTCAATTTGAGAAGTTTAGAGTTATATGGGTGAAAGCCCTACTGAAGTAGGAAAAGTGTGAATTGGTAGCAATTTATTATGCTTTGAGTACACAGTGACTTAGAGTAAGTTTTAAGAAGCCTCTGCCTTAGAATATAACTTACCCATTACTGATATAAATATGTCTTCAAACAGTCTCTAAAGTACGTTAATACTACTATCCTTCTTAGCTAATTTGCTAAGTAGAGGCAACCTTTAATAGCATTTTGGTCTTGATTGCCATGGAATCTGCAGTGTTGGGCCTGGATAAATATGGCCTTACATTGAACAATTTGAGGGAGGGATTTTTCTTCATTTGTTTAATATGTTTCACAGATTACCACAACTATGGATAAAGCTTTTATAGGCCTCATGTCTGTTTTAGTGATGGCTGAGACAAAGTTTTTCTAAACACCTGTTCTGTTTCTAGAATTTTGATAGGCCCAACACCAGCCGTATTTTCAGGGGTAAAATGAGAAGGGTTTAAACTCTGTGGGTGCACTTACTTTCTTGCATCCCAAAATCTAAATTTGAGATCTCTCTCCTTTATGCCTGAAAAGAAACCTGAAGTCAGGTGGGTCTTTTCCTTCCAGGAGAATGCCGTGAACGGAGAGCACCTGTGGCTGGAGACCAACGTCTCAGGAGACCTGTGTTACCTGGGAGAGGAGAACTGCCAAGTCAGATTTGCAGTGAGTGTGCTCCTCGGACCTCTGGGCTCTCACCTTCCCCGGGGAAGGCCGCCAAGCTGAGTCTTCCAGCAGCATTGAAGGGCCACCATGCCCGAATCTCCAAGGAGAGGTTTGAAAGAGCCTGTCCCTTGTGAGACAGTTGACAGTTAACATGGCTTCCGGTTTTAACGGCCTCAGGGCTTGGCTCTGCAGGTTAAACTTTGGTAGAATGTGCTATTTTCTGATGATTCCCTGGATTGGTTTTATTTGTGTGTTGGGGGTGGGGGAGAGGGTGAAGGTGCATGAGTGTTTGCTTCTGGAGGGGGTGTCTGCGTGGGGAGAGGTCTGTGTGTGGAGGAAGCGTATTGGTGGGAGGGGGCGACTTGCTTGTAGAGAGAGGAGTGTGTACGGCGGGGCGGTGTTCCTGGTGCATGAAAACGGGGAAGGTGAAACACCTGTGTGTTGGTGGGTGCGGGCCAGCAAATACAGGCATAGGTCGTTTGGTTGTGCTTCGCTTTACTGGGCTTTGCAGACACTGCGTTTTGGGTTTTTTGTTTGTTTGTTTTTTTACAGATTAAAGGTTTGTAGCAACCCTGCCTTGACGCCATTTTTTCCAACAGCATTTGCTGACTTTGTGTCTGTGCCGCATTTTGGCAGTTCTCACAGTATTTCAAACTTTCGTTATTTGTTATGGTTGTCTGATCGGTGATTATGACTGGCAGAAAGCAGAGATTTAATGGTTAGCTCTCGTAGCAATGAAGTATTTTTTAATTAAGGTCTGTACTTTTTTTTAGACATAATGGCATTGCACTCTTAATAGACTACAGAGTAGTGTAAATAATAACTTTCCTATGCTATGCACTGGGAAGCAAAAAAAATTCATTTGACTCGTTTTATTGTGATACTTTATGAACTTGTCTGGAACTGAACCCACGATATCTCTGAGGTATGCCTGCAATTCAGATCAAGTGTGGAGGATAAAATTCTAGAAACTGGACAATTAACAGATACATTGGAATAGTCCATGCTTTTTAAAATTTGCTTTGTATCCTTATTTAGAACCATCAGTTTAAATGTCAAGGTTGTCTTTATGTTTTGTGAAAAGAGCATGGTTGCCAGGCATTAAGTTGTGAGGAACTAAAATTTCATTGTTGACAAAGTGAAGTTAACATTTTTGAGTAATTCAAAATTACTGGTTTGAAAAGAGAGTAATGGGAAACCTAGAATAGTAAAGAAGAAAGACAAAATGAGTTCTTTTATATTTGGGGAAATGGGCCTTGTAAATGGCATCTAATACATTTTTTTCTTTTTCAGTATGTTTGTTTATTACATGAAAGAAAGATTTGGGGCAAAATGCAGGGCTTTGGAATTACAAATGAATATGTTTCTACCAATGACTAATAAGGAAGAAATTGAGTTTCTGCTAAAGCTTTTAGAAAAATCTAGCCCTCAAGGACTTTTATCAGTCTGGCTGGAATTGCAAAGCTGGAGGAACGAAACTTTAAAAATTGCATTAGCTGTTCTGACGACTGGTTTATAGGTTTTGTTTGGAACCTTTCGTAAGAGTTTAGAGGACCAGGATTTGTTTGAGTGATATTAGGAATAGAGATCAGTGAAAAGCCCACCAGTACAGGATCTCAATTTGAATCTCACTGTTAGCAATCACTGTGTGATATTGAGAACTCCTGTCCTTTGGGCATTGGCTACCTTCTTAGAAAAAGAGAGTGGAATGAAATTATTTTAAATTTTGCTCCTAACTCGGATCTGTACTTGGGTGTTTGCATTTCTCTTAATCTTGTAAATTCAACTGATTTAAATATCAGGATTTCAACTTTATGCATATGTATTTTGAATTAAAGTATAATTGCATAAAATTTGATTAAATTAACCAAAAACCAAGAGATGCTCAGCTGTTTGGACTGAAATGCTATAAATAATGAATTAACATTAGGATCTCAGTTAATTGTGTAAACACTGGTCTTGGGATATCAGATAATATAAAATGGAAAAAATGAAAGCCAATTTTACTTGTCTGTGCTTTTGAACAATTTCTGCTATTACTGTAATGGAGTTCTGCATCATTCCCAAATTACTCCCTTTGATCCTTTCCTGGTAGTCTTTTAGGGTCAGCCACATATTACCTCTCTTGGCAAATATATTCACAGATACATATATTCTCCTAAACAGCATCGCTATCCACCAACTGATTATAACTTGGTCACCGTTATCTCTACACCAGGAAAAATAACAAAGAATAAGGGAAATTGTAAATATAAGTAGGAGACAACAGAGGTGTGAATATTCCTGGTGCTCTTCTGAATCTTTCTCCAAATTTCATCTCCAATACTCAGCTCTATTAACTCACTTTACAAAGTGTCTGGAAGATGGAGAGCTCTCCTCCAAAAAAAGGTTGTTGAAAGAAGGAATGAATCAGTGAGGAAGCAGAAGATCTGTTTCCTCATTATAGGCTCCTGAAGGCTCAGTTTCTTCACCTATAGAGTGGGGATAGTGTTTGGAGCATTATATGAGGTAATGCATTGAAAGGATTTACTTGCCATAGCAACTGACACAATGAATTAAAAATGAAAAGAAAACAGAAAAGAGAGAAGCAGACAATTCACAAAAGAACTACCAATGGCCAATATATATATATGAAAAATATTTTTAAAAGGCACCCAAAATAAAACAACTTATGAGGAGTCAACGTCACGTGCCCATTAAATTAGCAAAGAATTACAAAATGATAATACCTGCTGGTTAGTTCAAGCCTAAATGGGTATTCTCATTGTCAGCTGGTAGGAGTATAAATTGATACACAGTTGACTCTTGTACAACATGGGTTTGAACCATGTAGGTCCACTTACATGTGAACTATTTCTGATCAATACAGTATAGTACTATAAATACAGTAAATTATTTTCTCTTATGATTTTAAAAAATATTTTCTACAACTTACTGTATTATAAGCATACAGTATATAGCATACAAAATACATGTTAATCGACTGTTTATGTTATCAGTAAGGCTTCCAGTCAAGAGCAGGCTATAGTAGTTAAGTTTTGGGGAGTCAGGATTATATGTGGATTTTTGCCTACACAGGGGGTTGGTGCCCCTAACCCCCACATTGTCCAAGGGTCAACTGTACTTCAGAAAATTGTCAGTATGTAGTGAAAGCATTACAAATCTAGCTCGCTCTCTTTCATTTGGGCATCATATTTGGTGGGGGGAGGGGGACATTGGCAAGAAGGAAAACACCGGAAGGAGTGTGCTCAACTTGGTTCAGGGTAAGGAACTTTGTAGTAGGAGGAAGAGTGAAATAACCTGGATTGCAAAAGAGTATTAATGAGGAGAGGTAGAGAACTGACCTCTTCCAGTGTTGAAAGACCTGCCTTGAAGAAGAGGAAAGGGTCTTGCTCTCCATAGTGAGGAAGGTAGAACTAAATTCTAGATATAGAATCCACTGACTCCAGCAGTCAATCTTATATGTATCATAAACATCACCTGGAAAACCTGTTAACAGTGTAGATTACTGTTTCTCTTCTTGCTCCAAATGCTAATTCAATATGCCAGAGTTGGACTTGGGAATCTGATTTTAACAAGCACCTCAAATAACTATGGTACAGATGGTCCACAGACTTAACTTTGAGAAATACTCTATTATAAGGAAGGACTTTAACAACCAGAGCTGTCCAGCAAGAGATCAAAGTTTGTGGAGAGAGAGGCTCAAACGAAGTGTTTACCAACAAGTTGGATGGCCATCTTTCAAGGATGCTGTGTGTTGTGGGGGTGCACATCTGCTTTGGGCAAGAGGTTAGGCAAGTTAATCTCCAAGAGAGGCTCCAGTTTAAATGTTCTATTTGCAGCTTTCTTAGTTGAACAACCGTTTTATAAGAAGAAAGCATGTGCAAATGGATTATGCATTATATTCTCCTTTCTTTTAATGAAGCACCTTTGAAGATAGCCAACCTGTTGAGATAAGGACCAAATTACCTTTACCAGGTACTACCTGCGGGCTTCTAAACAATGTGCAGGCAGAACATTCGGAGGAGGAGTGAGTCCATTACCAAAGATGTGCCTTTCCCTCCTCACCTTGTTTTAGCAAAGCAAATGTCATGGGTAGAAGTTAAGAGAAGGGAGAAATCAGTGTGGGTTGAGGTAGACAGAGGCGGCTTCATGGGAGTGGGGCTTGAGCACAGTTTGAAAGATGGGTAAGATTTACATAAGTGGAGTGGGGCAGGAGAACATTCAGGAAGGGAGAGGAACATTAGCAAACTCAGAGACCGGAACAAGTGTTGAACAAGGGAGGAGGCGATCATCAGACATGCATGAGCACACCAGAGGGCATGTGCTAGGTAAGAATGGAAAAAAGGACAGATGGGGGCTGTGTGTGTCCATGTCTTCCAAACTGAAACTTGGAGTGCATATTATAAATGCCTGTGTGCTTAGGAAGCATGGCCATATAATAAATCGTCTAAAGCAAGACCATTTTGAGGGTGAAAGAAGCTGCTGGTAGTAAGGTGCCATAACATTAAGTATAAACCAGAACTGCATCAGGGACACTGAGACAGTCACCCTAACTTATAGGGACATTGCAGTAGTCTCTTTAAAACCAAAGCTGTCCTGCAAATCCAGGACTTCCTGCTGCCATATGGACTGATATTTGGGGCTGGTATTGGAGGGTATTGAAAGCAAGGCAGTGACGTCATAAGGACACAAAGACATTTGTAGGAGAGTTTGCTCCAAAGCCTTGGGGCTGAACCAGATGACCTTTAAAATCCTTCATCTTCTGCATTTCTCTAGTGGCAACATTTAATACTGCAGAATGTCTGTGCGCAGAAATTTAATGGCATTAAAGTTGTTCCTAAATCAGTGACAGTCCCAAAATTAGTAACTGTTTCTTTTTCTGGAGGAGAAAGGGATGCAGCAGTAATGAAATTAGAGCAGAAGGATCACTGTTTCCCGACACAATCATGGGGGGGATAAAACTGAAAATTCCAACTAGGACCACTGTCGTTTGGTGCTATTTATTGAGGTGGACATTTCTTCATTCATTTATTCTGTAAGTGTTACGGGCTGGGTACCAGTCCCAGAAACTGTAGACAGTGTTGAGAGTGACCGTTAAGTGGAAATGACAGTATCACAGTTCGGTAGATACACTCTGTAGAAACCCTTGTCGTGCTTTGTTGATAGTATATACAAAGATGTTGGCTTCTAAAGAAATTGGAATAATCTGATCATTATCATTAATAATCAATAGAGCACATACTAGTGCACACCTATTTTTACACTGAAATGACACTTGCCTACATTGATATGTTGATGCACACAACAACCGTAGTCATGGTCCACAACCTGCCTCTATAGAAGTAAACAGAGATAGGCAGTGTGGAATATGGGAAAGCAATGGATTTTGTGAGACTGACCTGGGTTTGAAACCCTGCTGTTCCATCTGTGTAGAGTGAACTTTGGACAAATTTCACCTATTTTGCCTCCATTTCCTGATTTAAAATATTGTCATTAAGATCAGCCTCACTGGTTCTTATTGCTGGATGAGAATTGTGAACTTATAAACACTTTTTATTTTTTAAAGTGGTTGATCCCAGTCTGGATCTACCACATCAGAATCTCTTGGGTGGCACGGGGTGTGAATATGTTAAAACCACAAAATAACTCTATAGGTGACTCTCTGCTGTCATACATAGGTGCAGGAGGCCCCTGTTCTCCTTCATGAAGAGTGTCAGGACCCAGTGAAGGGGACTGGTATATAGTGGCTGTTATGGGTTGAATTGTGTACCTCCAAAAGATGCTGAAGTCCTAATCCCCAGTACCGCAGATTATGACATTATTTGGAAATAGGGCTGTTGCAGAGATGATTAGTTAGGTTGCCTGCTCCAGTATGACAGATGGACTTCTAAGAAGAGGAGGACATGCAGAGATACACAGGGAAGGAGGCAGAGACTGAAGCGAGAGAGCTGTAGCCCAAGGAACACCAAGGACTGCAGGCTGTCTCATCAGAAACTGGGAGAGAAGCATGGGACAGATTCTCCCTCCGAGTCCTCAGAAGGATATCAACCCTGTGGATACCTTGATTTCAGATGTCTAGCCCCCAGAACTGTAAGCTCATATATTTCTGTTGTTTTAAGCTACCCACTTTGTGGGACTTGATTAGGGCAGCCCCAGGAAACACATGCAGTAGCTGTCCTATATAAGGTGACTAATTTGGCCACATGTATACCTCCGCAAGGCTCACAGATGGGCATACACCCAGAGGTCTATTGCAAACAGCCATGGCTGAAGATTTCATTGAGACATTTGTGGCTTCCTGGATAAGTGAGCAGACAGGCAGGGAGGCACCCGCAGCTGAGTGAGATCTGTGGGGAAGAGAGTAGTTAGACGTTAGGTGAGTGAGAACGTGTAGGTTGGGTGAGAGAAAAAAGGAGCTGTCAGACTTCAGAGCGCTGTTACCAGATATCTTTTCTATTTTTAAACGGGCTTATGTCACCTTGTGTTTGTGGGTAGGCTAATGGGTACTTGTTTTCCTTTTGTTACTGTTTTCTTCAAGCATTTTGCTTTAATCTTTTCCTTGTGGGTAAAGTTTGGCAAAAATAGCCACCCCACCTGCCCTTTATTCTAAGGTGTCTTCCAATATTGCTGGAAGCTTAACAAATAGAGTTGTTTGGTTTTTTTTAAGATTTTTTATTTTTAATTTGACAGAGAGAGAGAGTACAAGAAGGGGGAGCGGCAGGCAAAGGGAGAGGGAGAAGCAAGCTCCCCGCTCAGCAGAGAGCCCGATGTGGGGCTCGATCCCAGGACCCTGGGACCATGACCTGAGCCAAAGGCAGACGCTTAACCGTCTGAGCCACCCAGGCACCCCAAAATAGAGTTTTCTTGAGTAAATGAATGAATTGCATTAGGGAGGCCATGTGATGTAGGGGTGGGGGGTGTGGCGAGTGAGGAATCACGCAGATCTAGAGACAAATAGATGTCGATCAAAATCCTAGCTCTGCCCGGCTCTCTGAGTCCCAGGTCCTTCTGTAAAATGGTGGTGATTGTATCTGCCTCTCAGAATTGGTAGAGGGATTAAGTTAGTCGACAAACATTAATGTCCTTTCTTGTTTTCTCTTGTCCCTACTTATATTTCAATGTCGTCAAACTAAATGAGCTAATGAGTAGTTTGGTTGGACTTTGCTCTCAACAAGACCTTGTGTTTGGGATTCTTCTGCTAACCCCAACACTGAGACTTAAACTTTTACCTGTCATTTTGCTGCTGTGTGTAATATCCATAGTATCCCTAGGTCATGGGTGGGACCAGCTGAGTGTGGCAAATCGAAGTAACCTGTTCCGGAAAACATCTCCTAGGCTGTGTCTCCTTATTGGTAGACCAGAAGCCTCATTGCTATATCACAGCATCCACTCACAAGGAGGCTGGCCACTTCACTGGATCCTTGGAAGAACCTTGTAAGAGTACAAGTGCAGGAGCTCCCTGCCTGTTTGAAGAACGCTTTCAGCTTTTTGTTGCTTAGAAGAAGAAAAAAGATGCAGAACCTGGTCACACACTGTTTATTTCATCTCTGGAATATGATTACACTGGACAGCAGCCTGTGCAGATGCTGTTCCGTGTGCATCTCCGTGCTGTGGGTGAATAGGCAAAGCAGGGTCCAGCACACGTTGCTGGGGCCTTTCTGTCCATCTGTGCACTTGGGTCTGGCAGGTGTATAACACAGAGCACCAACACTGGACTCGAGCCTCAGAATGTATCAGGCCTGCCTGCCTACTTGCTGATCCCTCACATGCCAGTTGTCCAGCATGGCAGATTGATGGGCCTTACCCCCAGATGGCGGCTTGGCTGAGTGGAGTGTGGGCTGTCAGAGGGAACTGTGAGTGTGGCAGTAAAGCCCAGGAGGCTAAGCCAGCTTTCTGTTGTTTGGGTGCCAGCCTTGAAGGCACCATCTCCAGGGAGCTGCCAAAGTTGCTGTCTGCCAGAGGTCTCTCCCACCATTAGGATATTGAGGAGCTAATGAATCAGGATGATACAGGGAGAGCAGAGCCATCAACAGAAATCATTTTGAAAAAGCATTTGCATAGACAGATTCTCTGCTCCTGACTCCCTGGTCAGTGGATGTGAGTGTAGGAAGGGAGTGGGGTGTTCCCGTGGGTGCAGGTGATGGTACTCCATATGTGTCCGGCCAGATGGTTGGGCATTTGCCTGAGATCATCCAAGTGCACACTTTGAACTGTGTCTGGCATGTGGTAGGCCCTCAGTAAATGTTAGCCATTGTTACTAGTCTAGCTATCATTGTTGTTATTAGTGTCATTATTTGGCACAGAGTGCTGTCCATACACTTGAGGGCAGTATCATACTGATCCTGCCCACTTCATGCAACAGAGACAGTGATTGGTTATAGAGCCCAGGGAACTTTAGGATTCTCTACTCCTAGGTGACCCTGGATCAACAGTATCATTGGCTTTTTTGCAAAGTCTGCTTTTTTTTTTTTTTAAACCAAATCATGTTCTGGAGAGCACTAAGCTCCTCTAATAACAATATGGGGTATTGTTCATTAAAGCAGGCTTATGACCAAATAAGTTTAGAAAACACTGAACACCTTTGATATACAAATATGTATTATGAAGCTCTAAGAAAGACCTAAGGTGTGCAGGATTTCCTACTTTTTTCCTTAGGGGAAGAGATGATTGTTGAATCCATTGAATCTTGTGGGCTCTCAGTATTCAGTGGAAAGCTGAGAAATGCTCACATAATGCCATTTTCCTAGGACTTGGCAATGTTAGTCAATAACAATAACCCTTTGGGCTAGTCACTGAGGCAGTTTCCTCCCACTTGACGGTGAAGGAACATCAGAGAAGCTTAATCACCATCCAGAGTTTCAGACCTTTTCTTTATCTTTCTGCAGTTACTTTGCCTTTATACTAAACTTTCATTAAGCCAAGTGTACGTGTGTGTGCGTGCATGCACATGTATTTTATTCTTAGAGTTTGAGCCTCTGAGAATAATTGTCATCTCTTCTGCAATGATAATTTTAGATTGGGGGTGTGTTTGTATGTGGGTATATGTTTGTGCAGAGCTTTGTTGTTGTTATTTAATACTGGCACAGCCCTGATACTTAATAAAAATAATTTGCATTTGATTGAACATAGGGTTTACAGTCTCACCTAGGCAATGCCCAGGTATACAGAAATGCTTTCCCTTTTTCCACTGTTCCTCAGTGCAGAGACCCAGAAAATAGAATTTAACCAATATTCTTGTTGCTCAGAGGCCCCGTCGTGGCTGAAGCATTATTTGCCTCAGGTGTCCCTCAGAACTACTATCAGTTCCTAAGTGGACATTGTGTCTGATTGTTAGGAGCTTGGTGTTGTTTTTGGTCCCTGCCTCTTAGACCAGGCAGATAGAGATTTCAGAGGGCAGTGCCAGAAAGACACATGGAGATGGAAAAGCTTGCTTTGATGCTTTCATTTGAGGAGGCATGTGGGCTTGGGCATCAAGTGGTGATCTGGCTTTGAATCCAAGCTCTGGGATTTTCTAGTTGTGTGATGTCGGTCATTGTGTTAACCTCTTGAAGCCTCGGTTTCCCATCTTTAAAAATGTGGACAATACCTGCTTCTTACCATTGCTGTGAAGTTTAAATGAGATGATGCATATACAGCAGCCAACAGCATGGCAAGTCACAAACACATAGTAAAAATCACCCATTACAGTCATTCCTCCTTCCATGGAAGTGGCTACAATGGGTTGTCAAAAGACAAGGCCAGAGTACAAACCTTGGAGGGAGGGCCTTATAATCAGCATGTGTCTCCCACTGAATAAAAGAGAGGATGGATCTCACGATGTGAAACGACTAGCCGCCCTCAACTCTACGGCCCTTCTCCATTCTCTTGATCTTATATAGCGCAGATCACTTTCTATTATTTAAAAAAAAAAATCACTCGTCTCCTTGCCTGTATCTCTACCCTAGAACATATAAGTCCCATGTAGCTCAGGGACTGGGCCTGTGTTGTACTGTCTTGGATCCTCAGCGCTGAGAACAGTGATGGCAGTGAGTAGTTATCCTGCCACTTTTCATGGAATGAATGAGTTCAGTGATGGGATTGTTGAGAGAGACACACATACACACATGGACACCTGTCACCAGATCAAACCCTGCCATTAAGTATCATCATACTTAGCATCTAAGATGTTTGAGTTCCTGCCTTCTTTTTCAGGGTCTTCAGCCGGTAGATTCACCACTCACTGCTTAGTAGACTCTTGTGGGGTTTTAAGCCCTGTTTAGCTGGTGTCATGCCTATGGCAACCCAGCTTATTTTATTCTCATGGAGGATCAAGACTGGTATTTAAAATTCTTGGCACAGGTGGTCATGGTATGATGGTCTATAGTCCATCCCCATGGGGCTCTCATGAGGTCGGATCATCTGAAGCAATGTCAAATATATTTATCTTTTTTTTTATTATTAATGTATAATGTATTATTTGTTTCAGGGGTACAGGTCTGTGATTTATCAGTCTGACACAATTCACAGCGCTCACCATAGCATGTACCCTCCCCAATGTCCATCACCCAGCCACCCCATCCCTCTCACCCCCCTCCACTCCAGCAACCCTCAGTTTGTTTCCTGAGATTAAGAGTCTCTTATGGTTTGTCTCCCTCTCTGGTTTCATCTTATTTCATTTTTCCCTCCCTTCCCGTATGATCCTCTGTCTTGTTTCTCAAATTCCTCATATCAGTGAGATCATATGCTACTTGTCTTTCTCTGATTGACTTATTTTGCTTAGCATAATACCCTCTAGTTCCATCCACGTCATTGCAAATGGCAAGATTTCCTTTTTTGATGGCTGCATAATATTCCAGTGTATATGTGTATATATGTATATATGCCACATCTTCATCCATTCATCTGTTGATGGACATCTAGGCTCTTTCCATAGTTTGGCTATCAAATATATTTATCTTCATCAGTCTTGTTCCCCTAATCCTTCACTAGTGAGGAAAATGACAGGGAAGTAGTAAGTTGTAATAGAAAGATAGCTTTGTGCCAGAAAGACCTGGATTTCACTCCTAGCTAATCTATCTTGGGCGAGTTGCTCCATCTCATATGGTCTCAGCTCCTCCGTTGTAAAATGGGTGAAGTACCACCTTGCGTGACTGAAGTGAGCTGTGTTTACATCGCACATAATGTGTATATCCTACTATCAGCCATACTGCTAAATACCGTGTTTGGTAGTGATGTCCTCACTGAAAAATGGTATGGGTAGGTGTGTGTATGTGAGTGAGAACCACATCGTTAATTGGGAATATAGTGTTGGGTGAACTGTGGCTGAAATGGTGGTCTCCCTGGGCTAGAGTGGCCAAGAGCTTGGGATGTAGGAAATGGCGATGGAAGAATAGCTTATTTACCACAGCTCGATATGGCTTCTTAAGCAGGTACAGTGTTCCATATTAAAGCAAATATATCTAAATTATTTTTTAGAAATCTCAAGCTGTGAACTAAAACAAAAAACAAAATTCCTCTACTTCCACAATATAAACTGATAATGAGGACATGTTAGGATTCATGCTGCAGGTTAGGGAATGTGTATGGTGCTATCACACCAGCAAAGATTGAAAGGCAAACTTTGGTGTTTTCTAGTTTATACTGAGCCTCAGATCTCTACACACTTGACATACTGCCTCAGAACTCGAGAGAGCCATTAAGACAACATAGGCACACCATTTCCTGTTAATTTTTTTTCTGACTTATGTAGTATGTCCAGCCCATTCTCATATCTATCTGCTTGAAATTCATAGATGTACATCCCTTTGGGTGTGTAGGGCTCTCATTGTGTAAATATCAAATTAGTAGTGTCTGTGTACTTATAATCCTATTCCCATACATTTTTTTGCACATCTAGTAACTCTTCAGTTAATCTGTAAGATGCATGGCAACTTTGACCTGAGATCACTTGAAAAGAGTCTAAAAATTCAACAGGCAGCAGCCACAAAATCATCTGGAAAGAACCAAAAATAAGAAGATAGCACACAATAAAGTTGAAGCCATTGACTGGCTTTGGTCGTATAAGCTAGGACCTGCAGGCACCTAAGCTGAGAAGCATAGAGGAAATGTATGGGAGAATAAATAAGAGAAAAGACAAGCAGGCAGAAGCAAAAAAAAAAAAAAGTAAAAAGAGATGAGAGCAATAAAGTACAGAGAAAGTCAATAATAATAATGGTTATGGAAATATGAAGTATCCTTGGGTGAAATGACAACCAAGAATGGGAAATAGCATTACGGATTTTTGAAGATTTCTTCTAGCTCATTAGGCTGAAATCCTTTTGTAATACATCAGGACCATGAAGGAGGTGGCAGAACGAATGCGTAAGTAGCCTAGCAGTCTCGTGCCCGTCAATGAATGCATACCCTACGCACCCCCTGGCCCAGCAGTCTCTCAGAGCAGCGCCATGTTGGTATCTTTCCATCAGACTTGTGCAGATTTATCAGGCCTCTCACCACACTTTCCATAAGTGACAACTGCAGCATGTATTTGCTTCATATCTCTATAACTGCACCTGCATTTTACGTAGAGATAGAAAAGGAGTGGGGAGTGCTCGTTAAACTCAATTGAGTTCCAAGATGTGGACTCCTCCTAAGATGTTCTTGTAGCTTTCTACTGCAACCCATCAGCACCTATCACTTTTTTTTCATTAGAGAAAAGTGCCTTGAATTCACTAGCATAAGCCATTTTTACGCCACTCTTAGGAGAATTTGGTACAAATTTGATTGTGAGTGTAAACTGTTAAGATCTAGGCAAGTATCTCCTCCTCGCCACTCCCCGCCCCGCACATAAAGTGAACCCTGTGCCATCCTGACCGTAGCTTTTACCAACCTTAATATAATGTTAAAAATATGACAAGGTATCACTCTTCATAACCACCCATCGACTTTAACTTTTAATTAACATGATTTCTAGCAATTTGGTTCTTACCAAATCGTTTCTCTCGTGAGCCCCAATTGCCCACTTTACGGGAGGAGGAAAGGTTTTCCTGAGATGTTTTAGTCCTCACATTCAGCTAGCCAAGTCTGTCCCCGCCCCCCTTGGTTTTCTGCTCCAAGATTTGGGTCTTCTTCTCTTCAAATGAAAAAATAAACATCGACTGTTGAGGAAATATAAAACTTGTATTTGTGCAGGAATAGTCATGAGAAGGCACTTTCTTCCTTTGTGTGTCTCCAGGGAAGCTGTGGAATCCACCCCTCTGTGCCTCAGCTCAGGTGGATCCTGCCCACCCTCCCCATTTATCGGCACATCCGAGGTTACTCAGGGTAGGGTGTCTCTAGAAAGGTAAACACTTCACATACACGTTGCTTCAGATAACGTGTTCTTCAGAACACACCAAAACAGGCTGTTTGAAAAGCATAAGAAGTGAGTTTTATTGCAGGACTTTAGAGGCAATCACAGCCCTCACACAGTATGAGGTTGTAGTCTGTGTAGTGAGCGGGTACACACAGCAGCGAGCTGGCCGGGCTCGGCGGTCAGTGATGCTACCGGAAGACATACGGCCCAAGTAGGCGCCATGTGTGTTACGCTTAATGGAGGCCAGCATGTGACTGGAGAGGGGTCTCCTTTATCACTTAGAACACTCGTGCGTCTCTGCCTTCTCTCCTGTTCTGTTTTTGTCCCTCCAGTTCAGGCCCTAATTGCCTAATACGTGAGTTACCACTGTGGCCTCTGAGTACTTGATCTCGTTCAGAAAAAGAGCGTGTCTTAACCATGATTTGCAAGACCCCTTATAATCTGGCCTGCTCTTGTTGTGTGGCCTCCTCTCTATCTCGTTTACTCCAACAACACGGGCCGTCTGTCCCTCTTTTAACCTCCCAAGGCCCTCATGCCTCTGGGCTTTGCACTCGCTGTTGGTCCCTTTGCCCACAATACTTTCCCCTTAGATAACTGCAAGGCAAACTCCTACACTTCCTGCTGGTGTTTCTCAAAACGTATCTTCTCATGGGGACCTTTCCTAGCCAATTTCAACCCCCCTCTACTCTTGGTATTTCTCCCATTCCTTGTTCTCTCCTTAATTTTTCTCTTTAGCACTTCTGTCTATCAACATATTACACATTATATTTATGTCATCATGTTTATTGTCTGTTTCTCCTAGGATAAAGTAATCTCCTTGGGATTAAAAAAAAATTATTTGTTGATGTTTTGTTCACTGCTCTATCCCCAGTGCTTGGCACCTACTAGGTGCTTGGTATTCACTGATTGACTGAATTAGTAAATTACTTTATCTCCTCCTCTCCTTTTGTCTTCCTTCTGCTTTCAGATGGTGTTACATCATGCCACCAGATTAAATGATTATTTTTGGCCACATTCGTCTCAACCGCTCCGTCAGTGTTCCATTGCCGATTAGACTGAAATTTGTCTTTCTCAGCCTAGATTTAAGGACTTGAGCAGTCTTAGATTCACTTTCTGGCCCCATCAGCATCACCTAACCGGGACTTCTATTTGGGAAGACTGGCCTACTTGCTGGCCCCAGTTTTGTCCAGCATGTTCCCCCCCACCCCCACAACCATTCTCCAAGTACAGATTCCGATTTAACTAGCCTCTAGATACAGGCAGCATAACACGAGCAGCAGTAACACGGACTTTTTGTTCTTAACTCTGCCCTCTGACGTAGACCTCAGTCTTCTGCACAGTAGCCTTCCCATCCACTGTCCCCAAGGCCCCTCCCCTGCCATGTGACACAAAAGTAGTACAGCTGTATTCGCCATGAAGCCTCTACCCTGTCTTCTGTCCCTGTGAGGTACCTCATTTTCTCTTTTGGGGCTGCCGACTGTGAGACTGCCTCTGTCCTACTGGCGGTTTTGTCTCATGATCCCAAAGTCACCAGTTCCCCAGACTGGGGCTGGGTTGGGGGCTCAAAAGGGAGAAAGCCCTTCTCTGCAAATCCTTCTTTCCTCCCTCCCTCCCCTCCAGAAGGTCTGCTGGGCTCTTGGTATGTGTCCGGCAGTATGCTTGGTGTTGGATTTTAAGAAACACAGAGGAATCTCCTTCTTTTTGTAACTCTATAATTTTTTAAAGATTTATTTATTTATTTTAGAGAGACTACACGAGTGGGGGGAGGAACAGAGGGAGAGAGAGAGAAGCAGACTCCTCACTGAGCACAGAGCCCGATGTGGGGCTCGATCTCATGACCCTGAGTTCATGACCTGAGCCAAAACCAAAAGTCAGATGCTCAACCGACTGAGCCACCCAGGCGCCCCTGTAACTCTACACTTTTTAACCCTGGGACCTCTGGGGAATAGTTCTGCTTTGCCATTTGTTTGCAGCCCCTTGTGATCCAGCTCCTGTGGTTTCTTAACACAGCCATTGTTCCCACTCCTCACCTCTGTGGATGCCCTGTCCCACCTGATCCTCCAACCCAGCACACACATAGAAGTCTCCATTCCCCAGGCTTCAACCCGGCACCCAAGGACCATGCCAGTGGACCCCTGTGAGACCAGTACCTTGCTGAATATACCAAAGCCAGCCTTAGGAGAGCTCAGCGTCTGCTACATAATGAGATTTTTGGATTGCACTCCTCTGAAGTGCCCTCAATTTTTGAAATAAATACATCTTTTAAGGCCCAATTCAAGAATTTGCTTTTCTGTTAGGTCCTTCTTACTGACTCAGCCTCTGAGGTCTTACCTTCCCCTGAATGATGGCTTTCATTGTCTAAGCTGTTCATTTAGCATTTAGCCATGTGTGGCCTTCTCCGTTAATGACCTCCCCCCCCCCCGCCCGAGTCCTTGTCTTCTCAAGTGGCTTGCCAGCTTTTCCTAGGAAGGACAGAAGCTCCTTCCTCTAATTCCTGCACTGCACTTAGCATCGCCTTATCTTCAGAATGATGGCTAAAAGTATTTATTGACTCAATACTTATAAATATGCTTTGGACAAGTCGGTGGTTAACAGATTGTTTCAGCCACATGGAAAACTCGTTTATGTAAGGCACCTCAGGCCATCGTGGCTCCAGAGGATGGGCATGCGCAGGTTTAGGTGCATTGGTATATATTTGAGCACTGCATGAGGAAATTTCAGATAGTCTGAGGTATCTCTGGCACTTAGAATCTAGGGTGTCCATGGTAAGGGGCTATCTCAGAGGAGTTTAGCCCTCACCAAGTCCTTGTCTGTCCAAAGGACACAGCGTGCAAACACGTAGGACCTTGGCAAATGAGGGTTGTGACCTTCCGATATGGACCAACAGTCCTCAGGCTGAGGGCTGGCCCCTTTACCACAGAGGGAGATCTCCCTGCAGCAGACCCTGTGAGGCTGCTTTGAGATGACCCTTGAGCCACGGACTCCTCCAGATGTGTGGCATTTTTGCTCCTTCGTCCGGGATTTTGAAATCCTGTTGTCATAGAGAGACTTATTGATGTAATGAGGAACCACAATAGGGGTGCAGTGGGACTTCAGCTAGCCGCCCTCCTGGTTTGTCCAAAGTGTCCTGTATTCTGTTTGATCCTAAAATCACGTAAATGGAACTTACAGATAATGTCATTCTTCATTTTTCCTAATACCAGTTTACAGATTGCATCCCAGGCTCCCCAGAGAAGCAGAACTTGCCAAGTATGCTTGTCATTTCTTCTAATTAGGTTTTTAAATAAATCAAAGAACTCTTGTTTTCATTTACCTTGGATTATACAGCGACAGTGTTCTTGTTCATGTTGCCCACAGAGGCAATCCCACTGAAAGGACACTGAATTCCAGACGCTCCAAAGGCTTAGGAGCTTTCCTTCTCTCCTCTTTACTGAGCAGTCCGTTCTCCTACCCTTGGAGAAGAAAATAGGATGGCCTTACCCTATTGCCCCTCCCAGTTCTCCCTCCCACCAACGTGCCCCGTAGACTGCGCTCTGTTTCTGAAAGGGAGCAAGAAGGGAGGATGCGATTCTTCTTGCCTTACTTGCTCATTCCCCTTTGCCTGATTCCCCACCCTTCCTTAGTTTCTATTCCTCGGCTTGATTCTTTAGATCTGGGATCAACCAAGGGGCTAAGCAATCAGTAGGAAGAAGACAGCTAGGCCAGAACTTGATGCCCATTCCCCCCAGCCCCATCCTCCCCCCATCTTTTTCTGGCTCTGTCCTCCATCAGGCCCCTTCCCCAGACTGCCTTCTCTGCCTCCTCCCTGCTCCCAGGATTGGGTTCCCAACCGTTCCCCAGCCATTCATCCTTTTATCACTGTGGCCTCATTGCAGAGATGGAGCTAATGGAAGTAGTGATTCTTTGCAATAAGTCTGTGAGCCCAAGCATGGGAACCCTGTCTGGGGAGAGATGCTGCGAGCCCAAACTGTGTTTGGCCAGGAGCAGGCTCTGGTCCCTAAGTTCTGCTGAAGCAGGGAGACCAAGAAAGGGTTGCCATGCCAGCTCTCAGGATTCTTGAATATTTCCTCCTACTCCTCTTCTTCTGATCTCTGGTGGTTAAACCTGTGGATGTCTGTGGGGGTGAGGGTGGGGGGTGTATCCTTAATTATACAGCAGGAGAGAGAAGGTCAGCAGGCAAGATAATCTGCTTCATCTTCAGGGAGAAATAAGGTTTGGTATATGCCTTATCGGGAAGGGGCACAGCCAGCCTTGTTGTACATGTTTCTTGGGGGTCACAGTTCAGACTATTAGGGGTAACAATTCAGTTGCCTCGGACACTAAGAAGCCCCAGCCTTTTTACAAATCATAGGCCTGTGCAGCTGGGTCTTGCTTCCCTTCCCTCCTTCCTCTGTCCTCTCTTCTTTCTATCAAACTCTGTTAACTACGACCAGATATTCATTGCTACTTAGGGAAAATCACATCTCTGGCTCAGAGGAAGAAAATATAGCTTTCTTGGGTGCATATGGATCAGGGACTTATGACCAGAGGTGGTGGATGGGTGGGTGGGAGGGCACTAGATCTTAAACTCTTTGTCAGGAACAATTCACACACTTTCTACCCCTGCTTGCCTTGGATCCTTCTGTCCCAGCCCCAGCTCCAGTGGTCTAAGGCTGTGATAATTTTACTTCTGTGCTTGATAGGAGCTGAAGTTGGGCGAGGAGCTGTTACTGCTTTGAATGCCAGAGTGCCTGTTACATGGGGAAACAGAGGGCAGAGTCAGAACTTAGAATGTTTTCTCCTACGATCACCGTTAGTCTGCTAGTGGGATTATGCCCACTGACTGGACGTACAGCATATCATTTTGTTGTCGTTATGCAAACAAATGTTGATCCTGGTGTGATGGGATATGGTCCGTATTACATCCTATATTGTCTTACTTTTCATAGATGTTGCACACACACACACACACACAATTGACAAGCTAATGGATTTCCTTTGGATACTAACTGACAAAATCAGAAAACTGATTAGTAAGAACTTAGTAAGAACACTGAAGTTACTTTACTTGATATTTACAACAGTAAGTCTGGCCTTTAAATTCATTGAAGAGAGTGAGTTTTTAAAATTTTTAAATTTTAATCTGTAAACATGTGGAACTAATGACATTTTTGATTCATCACTTTTCATAGTGAAGGAAGCGTCGGTTTAGATACGAGTTCGGTTGTTTTTGTTTTTAAGAAAAAGTAAATACAGTCTAGATTCTGATATTTTAACTTTGTATTTAGTTTAAGTCTTGTAAATAAAAACTGTAACATAACCAAGCCCCAAAAATTCTTTGTTTTGAGCAATTTCTACCCACAGAAACTTATCATCCAGCAACTTCAAATAACTTTGACCAATTGAAACATAGTCATAAACCAAGAATTCAGCAGTTAAAATTTCTGATTCACTGTAACAGTTTTTATCAGTTGAGGAACTGAACCCCATGTATTTCATTACTGTGGAAAAAGGCCTTCATTCAGAATCTGCTTAATTTTGCATATGATCATAAACCTGAATTACCCGATTTCTTAGATTATAAACGGTTTAGAAGCTGTCATTGAAGAAATTGAAGGCAACAAGAGACAGGCACAACAACATTGAAAGGATATCTAGTCTGTTAGAAAACAAAAGTAACTTTCTTCATAGTAAAATGCATCGTGTTATAGTGTTTATGAAGAAAAATTCAGATTATGGTCAATATATCCTAGCTCTAAAGGCACGAAAACATACATGTTATGAGGGTCTTTTAAAATTCAATATTGTTTAAATAAAATTGGCTTTATAACTTAAAGCACTTTACTTCATACATTATCATCTGGAGAACATTGTACTTGAATTGTTCCCTGTGAATGATGTTGGTATATTTACATGCTGTCCCGGAGGGCTGAGAGATACCATAGGTTAACCTTGTGGTTCTCAAACTCTTACTGTGAGCTCAGATCCCTTATTCAAAAGAGATTCTGACTTAGAATCCTGGTATGGAAAACAAGGCAAGGAAGAGGTATTCTGGGTCCCTGCACCTGCTTGGTGCTCTTCCTACAATCCTCAGTGACCTCTTAGGGGGTTCACAGAGTCCCTGGAGCTCTGCAGGTGCAAAGCCAGACTGGAGCAGGACTTATTGATAAGGAAGGAGGCTTGTCTGGTGTGCTTAAAAAACCGTAGCCCATCAGTGGTTGCCTACTGTGAGCAGAGTTGCTTTGTTTGTCTGCAGTGTAATCTACCAGCGGTTTTGTGGATAACGAGTAGACTGGAATCCATTCCAGTTTCCTTAGCATCACTGCAACTCTGACTGGCCACGTGACTCAAATGCCCCATGCATTTTCTGCAGATGGTGCCACCTCAGTGATCTCTGCCCGGAGATCCGAAGGAAACAGGAGAGCAACCTGAATTTGCTTATGGGCATTGTGCTTGTGAAAATTTGCAAACTAGAATCCTGTTCTTGTTGCCCTGAGTGCTGCTGCTGCTTCTACTAGGGCTCCTCCTTGTTCTTCCCCCTCCCACCCTCTTTCTCCTCCCCCTCCTGTCTTTTCAGTAGTAGAGCTGAGACACTTTCCAGTAGTGGGGCTAGATGCTTGAGTTTCCCTTATCCTTTGTTCTTTGCAAAATCAATTGATTGTCAAACGTATTTAATGTTCCAGACCATGTTCTTTCCTCAGGCAGAGGAGAGCCCTCTGCAAGCCGGTAACTAAACCTCAGTCAGCAGGTGTCTAGACTGCAAGTGGAGTTGCTGGAGGGTTCTGGGTGCCTCGTGGGAGGCAGATAGCTCTTTGCATACCCCACGTTGAACGCGTGGAACCGTCTGGGAGGGAGCTGGCTGAAGCTACGTTCCTGATACCGCCCTTTCTGAGGGGGTGGTTTGCAGTCCTTCTAATCTTCTTTGGTAGCAGCAATACCTCAATTTTTGGCTCCCAAATTATATCTCCACAGGGGAAGCCACACATCAGAAGAGGGCAGCTTGCCAGCAATCTATACTAGCACCTTTCCTAAGAATAAGGACTCAAGGCCTTTCACACTTGGATGCTTTGATTCACTATTTCACAGATTAGCTTTGTTATATTAAGCTGCTTTCAGTGCTCAAGCCCCAAAGTTACTCGTGCGGACCTACCTTCTAGCCTGTGCCGTCTGGGGAGGCCTGAACATTCCTCGCTTGGATTTTACACGGCACTGGCAGGATCGAGATTCTCCCTGTTCCTCTCTCACCCTGCTGCTTGGGGTTTTGTTTTTGTTTTTTTGTTTTATTGTCAGAGGAAAGATACACCTCCAAAAGTGTTTTTATTGTGCATTGAAACTGGTACTGACCATCCAAGAGGCCAAACTGTGTCATGCGGACAAGCATGAGCTCGGAGCTAGCCTCCCCGGCTCTGCTGTGTCCTCATTATGAGACCTCACACACATCGCTTACTGTGCCACCACTTTCTCATCCGTGAAATGGGAGGAAAAATACTACCAATTTCTTAGCGTTGTTGAAGGTTAAATGAGTTACTACTATTTGTGAAGTGCTTCCGAGTGCCCGACTCACAGCGAGTCCAGCATTCGTGTTAGCTGCTCCTGCTATTATTACTGTTGATTGTTATTACCAGGTGGAAGAGTTAGGCTTGTCTTATTACTTTGCTGAAGATTTGAGGGAAGACCCAAGTAGCTTCGTAGAGATTCGTGCCTGGGATAGAAGCCTAAAGCGATTGGCCCCTTGAGATGTCGGCTCTTGGCAGTAGGGAAGGGGTGCCTGTTTTGAGCTGAGACCTAATTCTGCATGTTGGTCCCGCTGCTTACCTACTGGCGTAAAAATGTAAAAAGACAAAAACAAACAAAAAACCATAAAAACGGAGGCGACTAATGCCTGCGTTGTTAGGTTATAAAACTTAAGAACAACAGAGTAAAGAGCCTGGTTCATATTATATGCTCAGTATATAGCAGCTATTATAAGTATTCTATTTTGGAGAGAAAATCTAGCCTCCCTAAGTCATCGAGATACGGAGGTGGGAGGTGGGTCAAAAGACTAAAGTTTGCCCTATTTTCAAATGCTTAAGATGGTGTTTTAAATTTGCTTATGTTTGCTTTCATTATGTATACTCTCTTTAATGCCAGGGAGCTCTCCAGAGCAGACTGGTAACGTTTCTTTTTGTATTTTGAATTGAATGTTGTAGAAATCAGCCCTGAGGAGGAAGTGTGCGGTCTGTAAAATCGTCGTCCACACCGCCTGCATTGAACAGCTAGAAAAGGTGAGACAGCGCCACCTGCTGCAGTGTTGGCTACATTGCAAGTGTTTGGGCTTCTAAGACAAGCTGTTACTTGCTATTTCCAACTTTTTCAAAACCGTGCCCTTTGAAAACGCTGAAAGACCGACATCGTTACCAGACTAGTAATGGAAAACCAGTGCTTCAGGTTAATTCACCCTATTGTTTGCTGAAGGATAATTCGGTATCATTTTATGTTGCCTCTTGGGAGGAGGAGTGGTAAGGTTAGAGAGAAAAGCCTGGTACACGAGATTTTTTTTTTTTTTTTTACAATGACAAACGTTCACCCATAGAATTTTCCGCAAGATGTTTTTTTCCTTAAAGAAAAATCTTCTTTCTTTAAGAAAAAAAAATCCATAAGCTCTTTAAAATCATTGTTTAGATTGGTCTGACCTTTTGAGTTTCTTCTTCCTAAAGTGGCTGCAAGGAAGAGAGCCAGGCCAGAAGGCAGCTCTCCTTTCTTCCTCGGGGGCACCATTCTGCTTGCACAGCACAAATGTGTGGGTGGGCTGGAGGTGACATCCCCGTGGTGTCTTGCCTCCAGAAGAAGTAGATTCTGCAGAGTCCATGGATCAGTCACTTGCAGGAAAGGGGGGGGGGGGGGGCTCTAGCCGTGATTGTGTCGTCTGCCGTCTTCTCTTTCTTGTTTCTCCTGTCTTTCCATGCGTAAGTCTCTGTGTTATCTGTGTTCTTGAGCTGCCATGTGTGAATGTGTTGAAATATTTTCATCCCCTGCAACATTCATTATTTTCATGAACACGTTACCGATTGTTGCCAACTGCTATTTTGTAGGGATGACTACCAACATTTATATATATATATTTCTTTTTGCTGTTCCAATCCCACTTACTTATGTCCTCTTTCATTTCTATACTCCTTTCACCTTATCAAGTAACTAAAGAGGATGGACATGTTACGGGGAGACCTGCCTATCTAAAAGAAAGGCAGTACTGAAGACTTAAAGAAAAATTTCAGTGTGTGAATCATCATCATCATATTAAATATTTCTCAAGTTTATGTTGTCCTACTTTTAAAATCTGAAACATAGCTGGGTGATTTCAGCTGCCTTACATATTTTCTCTTACTCTTTATCTCTTTTTCTCAAACTTACAGTGTAAGAGGATTATTGTTTAGAGATATGTTGATTTCATCAATGAGAATGAAGAGACATGGATTGGAGATAGAGGATCACCTGGGGTCTCTATAGTTATCTAGGGTGATGATTTGAAGTGTTACACTGTGTTCCTTATTCTTTGGGTTGTTTTGTGGTCTCCATATATGTCACTGTTGCTTTGTTCAGGTAAGTCAATCTAGTCCGGTGCTTATCCCTAATGTAATACACTTTTCTTTTTAAATGACAGATTAATTTCAGATGTAAACCAACATTTCGAGAAGGGGGCTCAAGATCGCCAAGAGAAGTGAGTGTTTCAGAGCTTGGCTTCACATACCACCTTTACTTCCCATTGATGCACTGGGCTAACAGACATTCACCAGGGATTAAAAACTGAAGTCTAGCTCCCTCCAAGCCACATCGGTTTCTTGTTAATACATCAATAAATACCATGAGTAAAATCTCCCAGTCTCTTCAGCATGTGTATACTGCCCTTTACTATTCTCATGAAATGCATTGGGGAGCTAAGGTCTTAAAGAGCAGGTAGGGAAGCAGTGGTAGAATTGAAGAGGTAAGAAGTAAATAGCACTTTATTGTCTTACGGTCCATCTTAACTCCATTTTTCAATTTTGAGTGGATAGAAACTACTCAGGGGGCAGCATAGTTACCGAGTATTCCCACAGACACTGGAGCCTGATTGGTTTCCATACCTGTCTAGACGCTGTGTGATTTGAGGCGTCTTACCTCATCTTTCTGAATTGCAATGTTTTTATCTGCTAAGTCAGTAGGTAGCTAGGTAGATGGAAGAACTACATTCAGTGCTCAGTCCTTGACCTCACGGCCCAGGCGTGAAGACAAGCAAGTAAACAGGAAATCATAGCGAAGAGCAGTTGCTCTGTTAGTGGTAAGCAGTGGGGAGGACAGGAGGAGAGCTGCGCTTAGTCAGATGGGTTCATTTAGCTCTTTTTCAAGGAAAGGGAGCACAACATGGAAAAGTTAGAGAAGGTAAGGTTGTTGGTAGAGGGTCTCAGCGCTTCTGTGTTATCCTGGATAGTCTAGCTCCAGGTCCCAAATAGCACTCTTCAATTGGCAAAACAAAAGGCTGCAATGAACAGACCCTATCCTTCTTAGAACACAGTTTAGCTGCCCAGGTGTTACCATTGTGTATGGTGCTCTTCCTAAGAGAAAGTGTGGTAGGTGTCATTTTTGTGAAATATACGTTCTCCATTTCATTTACATTCCCAGGGAGATTATTTTCAGTTCCACATATAGATTTAGCTCCTTGGAAACCTTCCCAGCTGGTACACTCCTCAGACTAGCTCTGTGCACTGAT
The DNA here is from genome assembly GCF_054177405.1 of Leptonychotes weddellii. Classification (NCBI taxonomy): domain Eukaryota; kingdom Metazoa; phylum Chordata; class Mammalia; order Carnivora; family Phocidae; genus Leptonychotes; species Leptonychotes weddellii. The sequence goes on from NC_138380.1 coordinate 14,135,108, forward strand.
GAATAGGCGAGAGAGGTAGGATACCAGAGAAGGGGCTTCCTGGAAGAGGTGGCAAGTAAACTGAGACCCAGAGGAGTTATCTAAGTGAAGGTGTGTGGGGTGGGACAGTAGTTAGGAGGCGACAGTCTCCTAGACAGAAAGAGCACATGCTCCCAAGCACAAAAATGAGAGAACATAACAAATACGTGAAATCCAAGCGATAAGCAGGGGCTAGGCCATGAAGGTCCTTGTAAGCCATGTTACAAGCTGAGTGTTTTATCATCGTGGTAATTGGGGGGGGGGCATTAACTATTTTTTTAAAATTTATATGTTTATTTGAGAGAGAGAGAGAAAGAGAAAGAGAAGGGTAGGGATAGGGGCAGAGGGAGAAGAAGAGAGAATCTCAAGTAGACTCCCCGCGGATGCGGGGCTCTATCTCACAACCCTGAGATCATGATCTGAGCCAAAATCAAGAGTTGGATGCCCAACCGACTGAACTAACCAGGTGCCCTGGAGCATTAAACTATTTTAAGTAGAATATGTTATTCTGGCTGCAGTGTGGAGGGAATACCATATAGTTCAAGAGCAGCCATATTGGAGGCATGGAGACAATTTAAGGAGCTCTTCTACGGCTGATCTGAACTATGAGTAATATTGAGGGTGGAGATAACTGGTACATATGAATTTGAAGGAAGTAAAATTGACAGGATGTAATAATTGATTGGATGATGGGCCCAAAGACAGAGGAGCCCAGAGTTAAACCAGGCTTCTGCCCTGGAAAACCAATGAGATGTTAGAGAATGAGTTGATTTGAGAATAGGGTGGGGAGGTAAGTTGATGAGTTTAGTTGTAGAATTTTCAGGTGTGTGGTGTCCTTGAGGCCTCAGTTGGAGATGCCCAGTAGAACGCTGAGTGGGTACGTGAGTTTGGAGCTTATGAAGAAGATTGGGTTAGAGGGAAGACATTTGTGAATTGTCAGCACATATATAGATAGTAATTAAAGCTATGAGAATAGATGAATGTATAGAAAAGGAATAGAGAAGTTGTGTCAGTACAGAGAGGGTCACTGACATTTTAATGACAATGAAGAACACACAGTGAAAAAAGAATGATCTCGTTACCAATACAAGATTAGGAGAAAACATGGAAGGAGGGTAGTTTGGGAGTGGACATTGTGGAGAGAGGAAAAATAGTTGTCCCCGTCACTTGTCTTCTCCCACTGTGTTTGGCCATTATGTCAGCAATAGGAAGGTGACGGGCCATACATAGGGTGAGGAAAGTGCAAGAAAAATGATAGGCTTGTGGGTACCTTCAGTGCCGCCCAAGTGCACAGCAGCATTGGCCAGAAGATAACTCAGAGCCCTAATGAAGGAGAAAATTAGAAGGAATCCTTTTGTGTTTTTAAGACGAACTGAGTGAATTTCCACCTGGGGATCCATATGTCCACGTTCAGCTCCCTGTCCTTTAATTTCTCTCTTTCTAGATAGATAGACAGTTGTGATTGCGTGGGCCATTTTCTAATGCAAGGGGTTATATGTTTTTTTTAGTTTTTAGTAGCAGTATCCCTTCTCTTCTGTGAAGCCAGACCCTCCTCCACAAGTATTTTGAACACCTGCTCTTGTCTTTGCAACAAGAACTTAATAATTTCTTCCATTCCTACATCTTCAACTCTCCACCCCTCCTCTAGATTATTTCCATCACCATAAACATGCTCTGACATCTCCCCTCTTAAAAAATAAACAAGCAAAAATATTTGTTAGCCTCCAACTGTGTCTTAACTGCTGTTCAAGTCTCAGTTTTGCATTCATTGCTAAACTTCCACAAAGTGTTGTCTCTATCACTGTTTTTAGTATATCACCTCCCCGTCATTTTCACCTGTCCTCATCTGATTTCTACTCTGTCCATTCACTGAAATTGCTTTTTTTCAATGTTGCCAAAATCTCCCAGATACCAAACCCATTAGATATTTTTCTGTTCTTATTTAATCTTTCAAATATATTCAAATTATTCAAGATTCTACCCTTCTTAAATACCTCTCCTGTCATGACATCTTTCCTAATTTTCCTCTTATCTTTTTTGGAGGGTCCTTCCCACTCTCTTTCATCATTCACTCCCCCTGAGTCATACAGAATCCTCTGGGCTTGGTACTTGGCCATATTTTCTCTCTGTCCACTCTTGTTGGGAGAGCTCATCCAATTTCATGGCTTTAAAAATCATGTCTGAGCTGATAACTCCTAACTTTATAGTTCCAGTCCACACTTCTTAGAGTTCCATTTGACATGTCCCTTGAATGCATCATGATCATCTCAAACCTAAACATTAAAACTAAACTCTTTATGAACATCACCATAAAAACTTTTTTTTTCAATTCTTTTGCATCTCAGAAAATGAGATGACGCTTGATCCAGGTCCTCAGTCAAAAAGACTGGGGGATCATTGATTCCTTCTCTCATGTATTCCACACATCTAATTCATTTGCCAGCCTATCAATTTTATTTATGAAATATATTTCAAATTACCTGCTCATCTCCATTTCTGTTGTCAAACAAGCACCCTAGACTAAGACACCATGATCTCTTTTGACTACTGCAATAGCTTCTTTATGATTCCTTAATTTTCCCCTCTAATCCATCGGGATTTAAGAGGGTGATTTTTAAAACAGAAATCAGATCCTGTAATTTTTCATCCTAAAATGTTCCATTAGTTTTCATAGCACTTAGAGTAAAACCCAACTCTTTGTCATGGCATGAAAAGCCCTGCGTAGTCTTGCCCAAGCCTAGCTCTCCAGACCCATCCAGCTGCCACATGGACTTTCTTTCAGTTCTTGAGGCATGCATCCAGGTATTCCCCATGTTCAGACATTTATGTAGTTCACTGTTGTACTGGAAACCTCTTTATGGCTAACGGTTTCTTAGAGTTAGGCCTCAGCTCATATATCATCCCCTCCAAGGTCTTCTTTGATGACTTCCTCTGAACAGGTTACACATTGTTCTTTATCAAAGTACCTTGTTCTGCCCCTTCAGAGCACTTTGTATGTCATAATTATTTATGGGTATTACTCATTTGCTCATTTGTTGTCCCCCTGAAGTGTAAGCTTTGGGAGGTCACTCATGGAATTTGTCCCAAACTCACTGTACCAGGACATAGAGGATGTGATCTGTTGACTGTCTGTTGACTGAAAGCAATTATACAGGAGTTAATTTCTCCCCCAATGCCTAAGAACTCTTGTTCTAAGAGGACAGTTTGAAGATGAAACTTAAGGAGGGCTATGACTCACTTGAGATTCTTAATTAAGAGACCTTGCATAGTTTACTGAATGTCAATGAAAGAACAGTCACCTTAGAAATAGTTTGGCTGGGTTCAAATCATACCTCTGCTGCTTTTCCACTTTCTGGTATCTCCAGTGCAGGGATCTAGAGCAGCGATTGTTAATCGCTGTACCTTGTGCTTTGTGGAATGTCTGACATGTGGAAGTTTGTTAATGAACATTGGTAGGACTCCTCTAGGTGGAATCTTTCTGGACCTTGGTTTTCCAAGACATAAGCTATATAGATTAGGTTATAATTTCAAGATTCTCTCATGCACTCTATGAGTAATACTAGGAATTGAATTTGCTGTTTGAAAATAAGCAAGTGTGTTATGTATTTCTGCTAACAATACTGAGTATAAACCCTGAAATAGTGTATCACTGAGATTTTAACACCCATAAGTAATAGCCCTTTCCTTGCCCAGTACTTGAAGATAGTATATGAATAATTCAGAGATTATTGATGAACAATAAAAAGATGTCATGGTGTTAGAAGCCTTGCTTTGCTATCTTAACAGCAGTGTGTCACTCACATTTGCAGTGTAAGGATCCCGAGTCTAATTTCAGCTTCATAATTTAGGAGATGTGAATAATAGTCAAAAGGAAAGTGTGAAAAATGAAAGTACTTGGGAGTAAGGATTAGAAAACAGCAGTGATTCCATAGAAATTGGGTTCTTCCCCCTGATTGATATGGCAACTGATGTTCCTCCCAAGTGACACCTACATGAGTTGATCATCAAAAAAATTAGGTTCAGAATTCCATTCCACTCAACACACATTTATTGGATATTTGTTCAAACTGTTAAAGCAGTGATAGAATTTCTATTAGGCCTAAGAAGGTCTTTTCATAGAAGGATGCTTGACCTCTCAAATCAGAGCTCCATATGGGAGGCAGTTACTCAGTTTCTTCTCAAGGAGTGCTTTTGTTTCAGTTACTTTCTCTGTGCCTTAATTTGTGACCCAATTTCTAGGAAGAATGATATTAAAAATATTTAACAACTTCCTGAGTCATATAGTAATATTTAAATAAACGATTTAAAAGTGTTCCCTTATATTCCCTAAACAGATTAAACTACATGGTATTATAAATCTGCTTACCAAGTGACACATATTGCAACATAAATGATTCATTAAGTCAGTCTTATAATTTCTAAATAATTGTTGATTTCTGGAAATTGTTGCCTTAATCTTTTGATTAGAGCTGTCACTAGCTAAATAACCCTATGAGTCAGCCCTGATTTCATAGGCAATTGCATCAAATTCTTCCAACATTTCCCTCCCTCAATTGATAGTCATTAGGTGATTTATAATCTCCATAAGCAGATAATTTCCCTTATCATCAATGACATTGTTCATGTTCCCACCGCTTCTGCTAAACTAACAGCAATTACAGTAAATTTTTCTCTCTCATAGTATTGTCTGACATTTTTGTATATTCAATATTTCTACTACTGACTGTCATTGAAATCATTTCCTGAAGGAGCTTGATCCCGAGCTTTCAGCACAGAGGAAAGGCATAGCGACCCAGGGGTTCAGAGTGTAGACTCCGTTGCCAGCCTGCCTGGCTTTGAATCCTTGCTCTGACCCTTACATCTGAAGTCACTGCTCAATACCTTAGTTTTATGATCTCTAAAAGGAGGATGATAATGATAATTCAAGCAAAACCCTCTGATAATGTGCCCTAAAACATTGTGAATTGAGATATGGTATAGTTGGCAGCTGGCCCGGTCCTCCCCAGCCCTGTTCTTTTTTTTTTTATTAACACATAATGTGGAGCACCTGGGTGGCTCAGTCATTAAGCGTCTGCCTTCCGCTCAGGTCATGATCCCAGGGTCCTAGGATCGAGCCCCACATCGGGCTCCCTGCTCCACAGGAAGCCTGCTTCTCCCTCTCCCACTCCCCCTGCTTGTGTTCCCTCTCTCACTGTGTCTCTCTCTGTCAAATAAATAAAAATCTTTAAAAAAAACACATAATGCATTATTTGTAT
>NC_138380.1:14140480-14171203 GCF_054177405.1 Leptonychotes weddellii
CCCTCCACTCCAGCAACCCTCAGTTTGTTTCTTGAGATTAAGAGTCTCTTATGGTTTATCTCCCTCTCTGGTTTCATCTTGTTTCATTTTTCCCTCCCTTCCCCTATGATCCTCTGCCTTGTTTCTCAAATTCCACATATCAGTGAGATCATATGATACTTGTTTTTCTCTGATTGACTTATTTCACTTAGCATAATACCCTCTAGTTCCATTCTTAAGCCAGCAGTGGGCTAGAGTTCTCATCACCTGAGTGGATGGAAGGCTGAAGTGATCAGCCTCACCTGTGAGGTATAGCGGCGCAGGGTCCAGCAACTTCATCCCCAGGAGGTGGTGTGGACCCTGATAACTGGGCAGGTTCCTGACTTGCTGCCACTGTTCTGAGAGCCACAGCTGGCCATGGGACCCAGCATTGTTTGTGTGATACTTAAACTTACACGGACAAAAACCATCAGTTGGGCACAGCCCAGTCTTCTGAGTGTGCTGGGCCGGGGGGATCCCAGTGGCATTGTTCAGGCAACGTGATTTGTTTTTGAAAGAGAGGTCATTGGAACAGAATCCCAGACACCTGCCAAAAATGAACATTCTAGTTGCTTAATAGTGAGGGGATAGAAATGATTTCCAATGTTGAGGGGGTGGGGTGAGGTGGGGTGTTATGGCAGTTAGGGAGGAGCCAGGGGGATCATAGGGGAACTAAACTAATTTATCAACCAGTATAGAAATATTTCAGTATTTTAACAACTCATGGGATTTTTCTGGTACATACTGACTGAATAGCACCTCTACTCATAAAAATTCTCATGAAAATTAAAATAATTATTACATTTAAAGCATTTTAAAAGTGCCTGACACAGTGAGTACTCAAAAATATTATTATTAACTTCTTTCTGAGAACAATATAAGAATTGTGTCCTTGTTTTATTAAACTGCCTCAGTGGGAAAAGCAAGACAAAATTTAGACTAATTAGGGGACTGTTATGCTTCTTTATATCTTATTATAGTTAAAAGACCATTATTCCTCCAGGATCTTTGTTTAGTTTTAACTTGAATTGATTTGACATTATAAAGAGAAATGGAGGTAACATTTTAGATAATGCTCATGTTTGTTAGAGGTATTTTCGTCACTCTGAATTTCATGTGTCGATAGAACCCTTTTTTTCCTCAATGCTGATCTATTTCCTGTACACCTGTGTATGTACAACAGGGCCTGGCAGGTAGTAGGCATCTAGTAAGTATTTGCTGAATGACCTTTTAAAGGGAAATATGGGTTGTGGCCTGATGATAGACATGTTAGTGTCAGGTAAAATGTGTTTTCTCAGAAAAGGGCAAGAGAAAAAAAGAGGAAATATTTTACATATATTTGTCTAAGAAGGATGAGTTGTATGTAAGTTTATTTGTGCCATTGGGCCTGAAGACAACTTTCTCTCTATAATATATCCTAAGAGCAGTGGTAATGGGGCTCCTTAACTCCCTGCCCAAGGACTGATTGTCTATTTGGGAGGAAAAGGAAGTTCTGTGTTTCCTATGGCCCAAGACCAGAATAGACTTTGAAAGCGGATCTAATTTCTAGAACCCAAGGACAGTTTAAACACAATGTCATTGTACAAACATCACGATGGGCCCGCATTTCTTGCCTCTGTCATCTTTCTCCTTCAGCTTTTCTTTCCCTTCACTTTTTGCTAATGAAAAATTCTCCTCCTGTATGTCCTGAATGAGGAGATCTGTTTCTTTCTGAGAACTTAATTTCTTGAAGTTCTTTCTAATGCGGGTGTTTGGTGTCCGGCGTATATAAAGCATTACATACATATTTGTTTTTAAAAATGGATATTGTTGCTCCATCTTATCTCCCTCACCTTTTTACCTCTCTGAGGGGATTTCAGTGACCTCCCACATCCGCACAGTGTTCTACTAGGAAGGAAGCAGAGAAATGGCATTATGGTGTGGCCACGAGGAAGACGTGGAGGGAGGACACGATGAACGGCTTCTACAAATACCAAAGATCACTGGGCATGGGAGTAGCTTCAGTTTTCCAAGCGGATTCATGTTTATTGTTAAACAAATCACTCAGACATGTATTTGGTTTTGTGCTAATAGGGGCTTAGATTATGGTTTATGGAAATCTATATGCTTAAAACATTAAAAAAACTAATAATGGGGTTGGCAAATTTAAACATACTCATTTAATTTTGTTTTCCCACAGAACTTTGTGCGTCATCACTGGGTACACAGGCGTCGACAGGAGGGAAAATGTAAGCAGTGTGGTAAGGTAAGGGGCCCGGCAGCCCATGGCCATCGCGGGAGGCTCCCCAGGTCTTTGCAAGCACCCGAGGTAGATGAGTCTTCTCACCCGAATCCAGTGCTCAGTACGTCTCTCCCTTTCTGAAAGGCCTTATTTCTCCAGGTCCCTTTCCTCAAGAGGTGTTTTAGTTGTCGTAGAACTCACTGCAAGAGGCAGGGGTCTTAATCCAGGTATGAGCACATTTTAAGAGAGTTGGCTACACTGTTACGGTGAATTTCATTGTCCATAGTTAAAAAAAGAACACTGCTTATTTTGCTAAAACCCCCTCCCGGGGACTACTGGCTGGTCACACTCCTGGCTCAGCAGCAGCAAATCCGTGGGTTGTTGAGCAGCTCTACTTTTATTGACACAGTATTGTGGTTGAGCAGAACTCAACAGAGAAAGGACAACACAGAAGCAAGAAATGTGTTGCTCTCTTAGGACACTATCCCATTCCTGGAATGAGATGGCCTCCTCATTTTGTAGCTGTTTATGTCTACTCTCTCTCTCAGTGTGACTGGTTGGTAAAAGGCCTCTTGGAGTGCGGGGCCACTGGGAAAAGGAAGGTGGGGGAAAGGGTGGGTCCTCAGGCCACATGCTATGAAACCCCATAGATTCTACATGTTATTGACATGATATTGATTTGGGTTATGGCTTTTTTCTTTGTACAAAGATCTACTTTAAGGATATAAGGACCCTGTGGGAAGGTTAAACTGGTGGTGAATCACACTACAAAGATTGTTTTTTTTTTTAATTGATAGTAAGCTGGGCTCAGTAAAGGGAAGTTCTGATTGAGTAAAGCAAGACAATTTGGAAGAATATATTCCTCATAAGTTAATTGACTTTTTGGATCAAGCACTGGGATGAGCTGACCAGCATAGCATTTTTGACAATAGAGAGATGCGAGGAAATATTGGCTATCTGAGGAGTGTTGAGGGTGAGTGAGACTTAGAAAAAGTTTCATGAATTTTGCTGTTTTGACCAGTGCTGGAAAGAAAATATCATATTGTAGCATCAGTTACCAAGTTTTTCTTTGGAAGGCTACCTATCTCTGCTTCAAGGGTATGGCCTTCCATTTTAACTGGTATTATCTCCTCAGTTCACAGTGACCTTTAGTTGGTTCCTTTCTAGCCTGTAAAGAGGACAGATGAAATAGGTTGAAAGGGGAAGGAGGTAAAAGTAAGATGAGGAGGAGGAGGAAGGGGGAGTGGAACGATTTTTACTAGCATTTTACATTGTGAGGGAGAAGGAAGTCAGCCCTCTACTCTTATGTGGGCTTCCTTCATTGGGTCCATCTACCCTACTCTTTCTGGTGTTGCCTTGGGGCTTGTGGACTTTCTCTTACTTAGTAGATTGTAGACTATCTTCAACTCTCCCATAAGAGAGAGAGTGTGTGCGTGTGTGTGTGTGTGAGAGATAGAAGAAACAGGTATTTAGGCACAGCTAGCTTTGAGGTTAGAGATGGGCAGGGTAGGAAGGATCTGGACGAACAAGCTCTTTGCCTTGCAAACATATCTTCACTGGACAGCCTAGTAGCTGACACTCCCCCAGTAACTTTTAAGCCATAATAGAGTTGGAGGAATTTTATTAAAAGAAAATCAATAAACATATCTTATGACAGGTATCCCCTAGTGTCACATTATGCTCCCTTTTCTGGCCTTGTCTTCTGTTGGCATGGTCAACCAAATGGGGGAAAACTGGACTGTTTGTACCCTGAGTTGCTGTGACCATGTTTCCTTTGCTTCCTCTGTTCTCAGGCAGCAATCTTGGAGTGCTCACAGCTCTCTGCCCATCATAGCTATTAGCTGAGAAGTCAGTGATTCCCAACTTTTCACATAATGTTCCCACAATAATGTATTACTATATTCATCCCCTGTGTATAATCCAGCTGCTCGCAGCTTCTCAGAGACTCAGGCAGTTATGGGATGGGATGGTCTTAGACCTGTGTGTCTCGCTGGACGGTAAATAATCCTTCTTTGGATCCTGGCTTGTACTCTGGATTAGAGGAAAGCTAGTGGCTCTATTTCCATTTTATAGATTAAGGGATTGGAAATTCATTTCAAACTTTGCTGCTATGCTTAATTTTCATCAGTAAGGTTGTACATTCTTACATATTCAGGGATTCTAAACCATCACACACCCTCCAACACACACATACACACATATCCCATATACATTATTCATAATTTACCCATTGGGATGGGGTGAAAAACAATCACTTCACTTAGCAAAACTTTTTTTTCCAACTGGTGGTTTGCAAACTTCTGGGGTTGTTAGGGAGTGTTTATAGTTAAAGATGTTGTGGTTTCAAGTTCTACTTTTAAAAATCAGAATAAAGTAAATATTTGAACTGAATTTCTCTTGAGCCTTGAATATGTGTTTGGCTAAGCGTGTGTGGCACTTGATAGATAGCAGATGAGAGAGCTCATGATTCAATTGCTCTTTAACATTTGCTGACTACCATGAGCTGCCACGTTTTATGAACATTATATAATTTCACATTGTTTTCATTCATAGTCTTGTATTACATAAGAGTTAGGGTTTAGGCAGAAAAGAGGTAGCATACTCAAACTTAAATCATGTATTTGATGAGTGTTTAATAGAGAGAAGATTTAAAATGTGTGAGCAGAGTGTGGAGAAACTACAAGGGATAGTGAAGAACTCAGCAGGAGCCATGCCCAAGTCAAGTCTGAAGAGGTGAGGGGGGGAGATGGAGAGAGCCCCTTCACAGGAGCTGTAACTTTTAGTCACAAGACTTAGCCAGCCCAGGTGACCTACCAGCTGAGGGAATAAATACCCCAACTTCACTTACCTTCAGTACCTCCAGTGGCCAAATCTAGTAGAAACCAGACTACAAGGGGCACTGTTGAGGCAACCCATGAAAGTCAACTTTTTACAATGAGATGTGGGATAAAGAAAGAAGTGGATCTGGAGAGGCAGTGGGATTGATCCAGCACATATTGTTTAACGTAAAGCTATATTCGGTCAGTGATTAAAGGAAGGATGTGTACTTATTCCGCAAACCTATCTCTTACTGATCTTCACCGCATCTACACATTCATTCAATCAAAATTCACTCAACATTGAGTTATCCACAGTACTTTAAAAAATCAATATGCAAAGAAAAAATATACTCGTGATTCTGGCTAATTTGACCTTTCATTTTTGAAGGAACCAAGCCTCCAAACCCAGCTGTAATGGTAATTGTGAAAATATGCTTGTAAATCATAACTTGAGCCCTTATCTTTTATTTCTTCATTTAGAAACACATATAAGAGTCCTAAAAATAAATAAGCTAGCTTTTTGAAACTCAGAATTATAAACTTTCAAACACCAAATCTTGAAAGCAGTTTCTAATACAACAATATATAGTTAAACTTTGGTCTGCATTTTTGATACCTTCCAGTTCTGTAACCAAACATGCTACATCATTTTGAATTATTTGTCTGTAAATCATATGTACTATCATATATAGTTTAAGTAAATTAAAGAGCGTAGCAGTAATTAAATGGGAAAATGTCAAAACTACTCTTTACTATAAAGAATATTATTAACAACTAATTTTAAATGAATTTATGGTACAATATTTAAAATATATGTATTTAAAGGAAGTATATTTAATAGCAGTTTTTTTATTGCTAAAAGAATAAAGTGCTTAAAAACATTCCATGGGGTATGGTTGAGATATTCTATGAACGGTGAAAAGGGATTAGAGAAAAATAACGGAGGTAAAATGAAAATAATGGAGAATACTGACCTGGGACTATGAGAGATGTTCCCTTACCACCTTAAAGCACCATTCTCCACCAATCTGAAAATGTGTGTGCCCTGGGGTCAGCTGTCAAGAGACCCTGCAAGGTTAGGAGCAAGGAATGGAAGTTCAAGAGTGAGGATCTATGCACTGGTTAGGCAGGTTTGGTTATTTGCCTGTGTGTTTGCTATAACAGGGGAATCTTCTGCCTTTAACCTCAAGAGGATCAATGAGGAAGTGCAGAGTGGGTAACACAACCAGGGCAAAGAAATCAAGCCTCTCCAGTAAGCCTCTGCCAACATAGCTGCTGGGAGCCTGGCTTTCCTTTCTGTCCTTGGCTGAGTATCAAGAAAGGAGACAAGGGCAATCAGTATTCTGCTCTCTGCTTCTATGCATTTGACTGTTTTTGATTCCTCATGTAAATGGTATCATATAGTATTTGTCTTTCTGTGTCTGGCTTATTTCACTGACCATAATGCCCTTCAGATTCATCCAAGGAAGGGGAAACGAGGAAGTAATAGTCAAAGGGTACAGAGTTTCAGCTGTGTAGGATGCATGAAACCTTGAGATCTGTACAACAGAGTGCCTGTAGTGAACAACACTGTATTTTAGACTTAAAATGTTGCTGGTGGGGGGGTAGATATTATGTTAAGGGTTCTTATCACAAAAAACAATTACTAATGAGGACAGGAGGAAACGCTTGAAAGTGATGGATGAGTTTATGGCATAGATTATGGTGATGGCTTCATAAGTATATACTTATCTCCAGACTCATCAAGGATGTCAATCCTACCTCCACAAGGTGGTTAAAAAAAAAGAAAAAGAAAGGGAACAAGGGCTGAGGGCTCAGAAGCAGTGCACTTCAGTCCCCAGGGGTTGAATCACTCAGTTCTCACTCAGTTCTGTAGATCCATTTTGGTATGGCCACTTTTCCTTGGTCTTTGGCATGGTCAGTGTCCTGGGAGTTACAGCTCATGTGGTGCTCTGATCACCCTGATCCCTGTTGCTCTTTCTTCAGAAGTGCCTTCGCTGTGAAGGCACTAGGATGGTGCAGAGGGAGGAGTTGAACTGCAGAAAGGATGCCCCAGTGGGTAACCTGGGTGCCAAATAGATTCTTCTTGCCTACCTTGTCAAATAACAACTATACCTCTACCTAATGATCAGGAGCAATTACTACTGCCAAGATGGTGACTCCTTCCTGTGCCTGCTACTCTCTTGACACAAAGATCCCAAAATAACTGGCCTAGTGGTAGTTTAAGTTTTTTAAGGGCCTCCTGTTACATCCCACGGTGGAGATGTTCCCCATCTGGGATTCAGACCCCCAGAGCCCAGAGTTCTGGGGATGGGAAACACAAATTCCCCAAGTGGGCCAATGGGAATGATGGAAGACAGGGCTGCTCCTACTCCTTGGGTTCTGCATCCACGTATTTTACCCTGGAAACAACAGCACTGTGAAATGAGTGAGTACACTGAGCCTGGAGAGTGGTGCTCATTAGGGTATCTTCTGAAAACTGGATTCTGTTAACATCTTCAAAAGCCATTCCAACTCTCTGTTAGGCCTGAGGCTCCTGGATGGTGTGGGATGTGATAGGACCAGTATATTTTATGGCTGTGTACTCACTTCTGCAACTCCATTTTTGTCAAATAGTTTCTCCAGTCTGACAGAGTTATGCAGGCTCCTGTGTTGGTGGGTCACATACTCTGTAAGCCTTTGCATAGTGGTGCCAACCAAAACCCAGCAGCAGGGAAAGGTAAGCCCATACCCAGAATGTGTGTTGATTCCAGTCAAGATCAGTTGCTGCCCCTTCCACAGTGGAAAGGATTCAGTGCAATCAATTTACCATCAAGTAGCTGGTTATTACCTTTGAAGGATGGTGCCATATTGGGTGCTCAGCCTTGGTATCTTTTGCTGGCAGGTTAGACATTCAGCAGGGGCAGTGACCAGCTCAGTTTTGGTGAGTGAAATCCCTTGCTGTTGAACCCAAACAACATTCACGCTGCTATCATGGCAACTCCACAGGAGTCCCTTGTGCCATGGATGGCTCATGACAGTGTGGAGTCCACGTTACTAAGTTTTTAGTTCTTATAAAGTGAGAGCTCACTGGTGGATATTAATATGTAATACAATGATCTTCACTCCTTGTACTTACTCTCATATGTTCATCCACGTGCCTCTTCCCACACCTCCCTGTTTCCTTCTAAGCCTTTGATCAACTAGCCAAGCTATTCACCATTGCCTGTAAGTCATTATATATTCATATATCAGGCTATCTATCTTTTCACACAAAGTGGATGACCAGCTGCCCTACCTGAAATATGTTCATTGGGAAGATTTCTTCCTACTTACATTTCTCTGGGCCATTCCTGAGTAGACTTTAGTGAAACAGTAGCCACCTATGACCTGGACTCATAGGCCAACTTGACCCAGCTGTAAACCAATCTCAGCTTTTCCCTCCTCTGTCAGATGGTCCTTAGGGACCTCCATATTTCCATAGGTGTGAGTCAAATGAGAGGCCTGGTACTATACGTGAGAGTGGATGATATGGGGAGTCTGAGTTATCTACTCAGACATGTTACTTGTGGTCTTTGGAACTGCTCATGCCAAATCCCAGATGGTCCCAGTTAAATATAATGATGGATTGCAGCTGGGCCCACCCAACTTTATGGCTTAGTGATCTGACAGAACCCAGGTCATGACCTTCTGGTGATTTGTAGTCAGGTATTCTTCCAGCAGAGCAGAGTAGTGTAGGAGCGGTTTGTTGAAGGATATGTGGTTCTCTCCTGCAGATGGCACAACCTTGTTTCAGAATCCAGTCCATGTTGTGATTCTCCCATTGGTGCTTGCCATAAACCCCACAGGGCATCTTTTCTCCTCCACAATATCTCTGGTAGCATGGAGTCGTCTTGGTTGTATGGCCCAAGTGATAGGGGTACTTTCTTTGCAGACTAGCTCTGGGTGCAGAGCTGTTTTCTGCTCTGGGCTCTACTCTAAGCTGGAAGCATTTAATGTCATCCAATAAATGGATCAAGACAGTATTCCTCAGTGTAGAGTATGCTGCCTCCAGAATTCAAAGAGAGCTACACAGTGCTGTGCGTCATTGCTAGTAGTCAAATTGTGAAAAGTAATAATCTTTCCTTTAGATTGGACGGGATGTTCTTGCATGCCCTCGACCACTAAACCCTAGAAGCTTCACTGATGTGTGGGACCTCTCTTTTTTAGTAGTCTTATTAAGACCTCCAATGTACCTGCCATTTCTTGCCATCCATTTAGACATGATGTCATTGATATAGTAAACCAAGTGGTGTTCTGCAGAATGTTCGTATGGTTCATGTCCCTTTGCACTACATTTGGATAGGATTCAGAGGAGTTAAAAGCCCTGTTAACTCTACCAGGTGAATGTAAACAGTTTTTGATTCTCTTTTCAGAAAGGAATGGAAAATTTGCCAAATCAGTGGCCCTATGTCATACACTCAAGGTCAGAAGATCCCTGCATTTAGATACACTGGGTTGAATTTGTGGTAATCCAGCATTATTCTCCAGTATAATGTCTGGTTTTGAAAGAGCTCTGCTTGTGAATTAAATGGGGATATTTTGGGGACCACTACCATGGCTTCTTGTAATCTTTAAGGATGGCATATAAAGGGGTAATAATTTTAAAAAACATAAACACATACCATTGTCATAACTTAAAAATTGATCATTTAATATCACCTAGTGCCCATTACTTTTGAGAATGTGACATTGGTTTTGATTTAGATATGACTGGTAGGGTGGTTTATGGTTTCACTTGGGCTTCCTCCCTATGTCAGCTCTTGCACAACAGGCCAAGAAACCAATAATTGGAGTTCTGCCAAATATACCAGATATGTTCACTCTAATTACACAATGAGGGATCAGGGAAATTAATCCTGGTGGATTTGTGGAGCCGGTAGACTCTCTGTGAACCCGTCCAGGCCCAGGGCTTTATTTTTTTAATTGGACCTCGTACATCCCTACTCTAACAGGGCACCAAGATGTTTCTTCAAACCCAGGTACTTGGGTATGCATATCAACTTGGACTCTTGTCCAGTAGTCTTTAGAATATTTGGACATTTCTGCTTCCCCAGTGTATAATTACCCGAGTAAATGTCTGTAGATCCTTTTAGTTAGAGGCTGGGGAAATGTTGCTATAGACCCTTGCTATGATGTTACAGGATTTTTCTCCTGTGGACTTGCTCTCTCTAATCAGTGTGTTTTATCTTTGAAAACTGGCTTAAGTACAGAAATGAGGCAAAAGATTATGAGTCTTTGGGAGCATTTGTCCTCATATCTCTTGATCCTCCATTCTTAATTTCTTGTCATTGTATGGCTTGAGCAATATTCATTTTATCTGATAATCCACCTTACCTCTAGGGAGGTCATGTTGTACTGACCATTTGATAGCTCCCTATAGGTCAAGCCCCCTTGGCTGCAACTTCAATCTTGTAGTAATTGTACCCACCTTGCTTCAGTGGTTAAGTGCTGTCATGTGGTCCCTATTATTTTGGGATTCTGGAATCCCAGTTGCTGTCAGAATGCTCATTCCATAAGGCATTTCCTACCATCAGATCTAACCTACAGAGGAGAGCTTCTCAACAATGATGGTGTCCTTCTTACCGGTTTTTCACTGCTTTTGTAAGGGGAGTATCCTTTGCATCCTCTTGCAGAACAGAGTCAACTGATGGATTCTCCAGCTGTACCTAATACAGCTACTCTATCATGCCTATTTCTGTGAGATTTTCATCACTTCTATCACAGCAATTCTAAAATTTCTACTTTACTTAATATGCCATTGAGTGTTAGCATCATCTTCTGGGGTTCCTGATAATGTGCTAAATGCACTATTATAGAGGAGTGATCCCACACTGAGAGACTCCTTTATCCAACTTGATGTCCTGCCTCCTTTTATTCTGAACCTTCAAGATGCAGTCCCGTATATACTTTCCCATTCCAGCTGCTACATACTGGGTATGTCCTGCAGCCAGATCTTTTGAGATGCAGTCTGTTCTTTCTTAGTGCCTATATACCACCCTGGCTGAGCATGTTGATGTGAAAGGTTATTAGGTCATTTGAAATACTACCAGGAAGAGTAATGCAACATTAGGTGGTGTTTGAAAACTTGAACAACAACAACAACAACAAAAAAAGGGGCGCCTGGGTGGCTCAGTCGTTAAGCGCCTGCCTTTGGCTCAGGTCATGATCCCAGGGTCCTGGGATCGAGCCCCACATCGGGCTCCCTGCTCGGCGGGAAGCCTGCTTCTCCCTCTCCCACTCCCCCTGCTGTGTTCCCTCTCTCGCTGTGTCTCTCTCTGTCAAATAAATAAAATCTTAAAAAACAACAACAACAACAAAAACAGTCCTCATTAAGTCGAATAGAAATGCCAGAATTGCTGTGATAGAGAAAGAGACAATCAAAATCTCACAGAAACAGTGGCTCTATTAGGTATAGCTGGAAAATCCATCAGTTGACTATTAAACCCTTAAAATGGAGTCAACTATTTCTAGACAGCAGAATCCTTTCTTTCTCTAAAGGCATACATTATATGGTGATATTACTTTGACATAAATTTATGAAACCAGGAGGGGCGCAATCTGAGAATTTTGGCAAATATTCTAAGTCTCTTTCTCAGCTGTCTGGGGACTGTTATAGCAAAATAGCCTAAATTTGCGCAAAAAGAAAGTGTAGTTAGTTCTGCCAGCAGAAGACCGTTTTCCTCAATTAGTTAAGGGTAAAAGTACAGCCAATTATCTCCTGGAATGTCATACTGTCAGCAAGATTATAGGTTATATGGCTTCTCTGAGAAGCTGCAATGATTTGTATTTGGTAACTGTAGTAACATCAGTCCTATCTTTGGGAAAAGTTGTTTTTAAACAAAACAACCTGCTTGGTGAATATTATCAGTGTTATAATTTTATTGGTATCAATCATGGGACAATCAGATGAAATTAATTTTCATGGATCATTATCATAATTGTAGCTGGTTGTATCATTAGGAAAATACTTTCATAGAAGGAACTTCCCTGGTATTCTAGGACAAAGATACAGACCCAACAGTTAATGTTTTATATGCAGTTTGGGCCATATTGAGTATAACAGTAAGTATCTGTATAAAACATTTTTGTCCTAGAATCCAGCTAGTCATAAAAATATGAAGTATAAATATCACAGTTAAAAATAGTTAACATGTAAATTAAAATGTAAATCAGCAGCCATTGTTATAGGCTTAATCTTAATTATTCCTTAATTGCAAGGTCCTGGGTTACAAGTCGTCTGCTTCCCTGAAGTCATCTGTCTCTGAAATGACTAAATTCTGGAAATCACATCTTAGACTCTCCATACAGTCTGACAAGTTCATGGTAGCAATGTTAACTTTACTAAGATGGCTGTGCCCCAAATTTTGCTTCCTCAATTTATGATCTGTAGTTTATAGCAGGGGCCTTCAGATAAACTAATGGAAAAAGCAGAAACTATGAGGATAATAAGATTGACTAGCTCTGATTAATGCATTGTAATTACTGGCAACATTAGAATGGAAGGACACAGAATGTTTTATTGAAAAATAATAAAGTGTCAATCTGTGTGTTTAAGTCAGCAATTATCCCAGAGCAAGAGCATATTAGGACAATAAAGGCATCGATAAATTTTCAGAGCCTTTAATTAATGCTGTAAATTGTATTATAATTAAACCCAAGAGACAAGAATTTAAGATTTTTCGAAGGTAATGCTAATAAAGCTATTGTAGATTCATAATTTGCAGCACTGTCAGAAGTTATAAAAACATTGCTTCCTACAGTTTCATTTATTATAATTCATTTTAGATGACCACATAGATTTACATTTTGAAAATCTTGGTATTCATACAAATTTTAGCTTAAGACTAGCAAAACCAGTATAGGAAATTTAGGAAGTTCAGGTAAATTAGATTTTCTATGAGTAAATAAACTCTAATGTTGCATAAACTAGAATATTAATGATGCCATTTTTTGGGTATTTTTTGTTTTCTTACTGAAGTACAGTTGACACAATGTTGTATTAGTCTCAGGTGTACAACATAGTGATTTGACAAGTCTGTATGATCACAAGTATAGCTTCCATCTGTTACCATACAACGCTATGACACATCATTGACTATATTCCCTATGCTGCACCTTCTATTCCTGTGACTTATTGATTCCCTAATCGGAAGCCTGTACCTCCCACTCCCCTTTACCTGTTTTGCCCATCCACCCACACCCCTGTCCTTTGACAACCACCAGTTCTCTGTACTTATGGGTCTGTTTCTGTTTTTTGTTCATTTGTTTTGTTTTTTAGATTCCCCAGATAGTGAGATGATAGAGTATTTGTTATTCTCTGACTTAAGTATAATACCCTCTAAGTCCATCCATGTTATCTCAATGGCAACTTCTTTTTTATGGCTGGGTAATAGTCCATATTCTTTTTTATGGCTGAGTTCCTTTTTCTATTTGTGGTGTGTGTGTACATCTTTATACATCCATCAATGGACACTTAGGTTGCTTCCATATCTTGGCTATTATAAAGCTGCACTAGCCATAAGGATATATATATCAATGCTACTAAATTTTCACTGTGAGAAGACCAAGAAAAAAGGCATATTATAAAAATAGCCTAATATCTACTGATTCACATTGTAGGCAAGGGTACACATATGGAAGACTGGACTGAGTAGTTTGTTGAGAGGAAAAAGTCAACAACTTGTAT
This sequence comes from Leptonychotes weddellii, assembly GCF_054177405.1. Classification (NCBI taxonomy): domain Eukaryota; kingdom Metazoa; phylum Chordata; class Mammalia; order Carnivora; family Phocidae; genus Leptonychotes; species Leptonychotes weddellii. The sequence continues at coordinate 14,154,246 of NC_138380.1, forward strand.
GTTGGGTGGTGGCTTATGGTGGTTTTGTTAATTAAAGAGTAAAGGTTGTACTCTGGATAGGTCAGGATTAGTCCATGAGTCTACTGATAGTTGGTCAAAACAAGTGTCACTTTTTTATTTTTTTTTTTATTCTTATGTTAATCCCCATACATTACATCATTAGTTCTAGATGAAGTGTTCCATGATTCATTGTTTGTGCATAACACCCAGTGCTCCTTTTTATTAGTCAGAAAAAAGGTTTTAGATTGGTTAGATTAGATTGGTGTGGGTCCATGCTTGGGTCACTCAAAGGTCAAACAAGTGCCATGTTTTATTGGCTGAAAAGATGTTTTCCATTGGGTTGGTGTGGGTCTACTTTGGGGTCATTTAAAGGTCTTAGTTATTTATCAGCTTCAGCTGGTGGTGCTCAAATGTCATGGTTGTTTGTGAGCCTAAACTAGTTAAGTTAAAAGCATTTGCACTGAAACAGCACAACGAGTTTGAGATCTTTAGTGAGGTTCTGCCCTAATTGGAAACATTTCCTTTCTCATTGTATTAAATTGCTGTGGTATTTATATTCCATTGGATAAGCTTACAAGAGTGGTATAAGTTTTTATTTTAAAATTTCATTTTTATTTTTCTAGAAATAATGAACTTGCATCTGATGAACATTGTAGATATTAAATATAGAATGTGTAAAAATACACATATTTTTCAAAAATTATAGAAGGTACTTGAGCAAAAATGCTTCAGGTTCTCTGGAGATAAATATTGACTTCGTCTTATAATTTCCTTGGGTTTGCCTTTTGCAGTACTTGGTGAATCTTGGACATGGGAGTGGATGTGCGGAAGTTTATTTTGTTTTTGTTGTTTCAAGTTTTAGAGGCAAGAGCAGTATCAATTCTGTTGGATAAAATGAAGTCAAACAGAATCAGGCAGTGGTCAGGAGATTCCCTTATCCAAACCTCAGTTAAATACATAAACAGTAAAATCATTTGTTTGTTTCAAGTAAAGCCTCCTCCCCCCCTTTTTTTTTCTAGTTTAAGCCAAGGCTATAGAACTGAGGGCCATTTGGTATATGCTCTAGATTGCAGAAGAGAAAGATACAGCAAAGCTTTAGCTGCTCAGAATAAGTGTTGTTTAAACTTTATTCCAAGGACTCAATTTTATTAAAAAACTCAACCAAAAAAAAAAAAAAAATGACCTTATCTCTCAGGGTTCATGGCATTTATGATTCTGAAGTCAGATCCAAAGCATCTGACCTCACATTCCTATTTTACTCTTTGATAGTGATGAACAAAATAGTCCTTAAAAATCAGAGTCAGCTGAAATTCAGTAAGGGCATCTGTCAGTACCATAATATTAGATTTGGGCCAGCATTTAAAAATGGGTAATTAGGAATCTGGCTCTTTTTGCTGTGCTGAGATCCCGGCCAAAATCTCCCCATTGCAGGTGGTCTGTGGGAACTGGGTTCATGAAGGCTTTGATGTGGTTCTATTTATGTCTCTATGTTAGACAAGAACCCCGAAGCCATAGCTCCTGTGACTCTGCCAGACTAGCATCCAAAACAAAGCACAGACCTTGTTTCCAAGGGACCCACCACAATTCCGTATGAGCACAGTGCCCAGAGCCCTAGTTGTGGATGGCCTTATTGTTTGTTTCTGCTATCGGCCTGGCTGCCGGGACGACAGTGGACTGTGTCTGTTTCTCCCTGAAGCCAGAAGGCCAATATTCAGTAGAGGGATGGGCTAATACACTCTGTACCATCAAATAGAATATCGCTAGTCCTATTAGTCACTGGAGGGTCCGTCGGCAAGGTGGTGGGACAGGTTCCTGTTGATAGATCTTAGCAATAAAAGTATTCCTTCATTTATATTTACTGGGTTATAAATATCTCTCCAGTACACTGCCTCATTTGATACTTAAAACTATTTTGTGGTATAGGAGAAGTTTGTATTTTTATTCTCATTTTCAGGTGAAAGGAGAAATTTGGAAGGGTTAAGTGGTGTGCCTCCAATCACCAGGCCAATAATTAACAGGTCCAAGAACTATTCCCAGCTTTGCCATCTCTCCATCAGCTTCTATTTGATCTTCAATCACCTGCTGTATGAGTTGACAGAATAGTGGCTGTGTAATAGCATTTAAGACTCTCTTCACCAGTACATCTGACCCAGCAACATTCAGACTTCCAGTTGTGGCTACTGCTGTGACGTCACCAATTCTACCATACTGATTGTCAGCCATGCAGCATGTCAAGGTCACAGACTTAAAAAATGAAAATCAGAATCCTACTATGCTTGCCATGTCTAGAGCGGTTGGAGGAAGATGCAGTAAGGGGCATATTTTCAGGTGGTTTGGGTTAAGTTTTTAAGGTCTGGATAGCATAAAATTTATAACTGGATCACAGTGTGGTAGCAGTGACTTTCTTATTCAATTAGAAAATATACCATGCCTGTGATTTTCAAAAAACTATGCTGAATTGTAGAGACCCGTTAAGAAATATTATGGGGTGCCTCGGTGGCTCAGTCGGTTAAGCGTCCGACTTTTGGTATCAACTCAGTTCTTGATCTAAGGGTCATGAGTTCAAGCTGTGCATTGGGCTCCACACTAGGCATGGAGCCTACTTTAAAAAAAGAAAGGAAATATTACAAGGACTTCTCTCCAAGAGTTCATAATTCCATTGGAGAGAGAATTCATGTGCACATAAAATAACCAGCAACTTAGGGCACCTGTTCATTAATGCTAAGGGGAGGACCAGGTGGAAAGGCTTATAATTTAGCAGGAGCATCACAGTGAATTGAGGGGATCTTAGAAGACTTGGATTTTCATAGTGGAAGTAAAGTCCGATGCTGTATGTGAAATAGTGGTAGGCATTCTAGATGATGGCTTGAGGATAACAGAGGAAAAAAAATGGGCAAAAACATGGAAATGAATAGAGCATGTTGGAAATACAATTAAATCCATCCCACTAAACGTAAGAATTTACAATAGTGAGGTTTGGGAGATTGATGTACAAATGTTGGGAAGATTATGGATGGCTCTAAATGCCAGTATGATAGTTGATTCTGTAATCTTGAGGAAAGTAGTTATTTGGGTATCTTGAGACAGACACTGATATGTAAGAAGTAGCTTTTTCCCTGGTGGCTGTGCCCAGGATTAGTGAAGAACACAGGGGGAAACAGACTACCCCGGGAGAAAGAAGTTAGCAAAATGGAGCTAACTTTGCCATCTCTCCATCAGCTTCTATTGGATGTCCCGATGTGAAGTGACCCATCAGTGGGGCCTGAGGGCTGCTGGCTGGGAGGAGCAGGCTGGGGGGACCTGGTCATGCTGCCCCGGCTGGCCTCTGGGGTCCCTGTGCAGACCCTGCACCTGCTTCAGTATATTTGCTCTTGGCTACAGCTTCCTTCCTCACACACTCACAAATTGTTGCTATGGCCCTAAAGAGAAGTTTTATTCATCTCTCTTTCACCTGGTCCATCAAGAGTGGCCCAAGAGGTGATGGCGAACTTGACGAACACCTCCCGTGTGAATTCATTCCTTCGTACTTGGTTCCATCTTATACCACATAGACTCATATTGAATTGAATTATACCATATTGAATTGAAAGGACCGGGCTACCTAACCCTTTGGCCCCCTGACTTTGTGTCCTCTCTGTGAGCCCTTTCTTTTTTTTAAAGATTTTATTTATTTATTTGAGAGAGAGAATGAGAGAGAGAGAGCACGAGAGGGGGGAGGGTCAGAGGGAGAAGCAGACTCCCTGCCGAGCAGGGAGCCCGATGCGGGACTCGATCCTGGGACTCCAGGATCATGACCTGAGCTGAAGGCAGTCGCTTAACCAACTGAGCCACCCAGGCGCCCTCTGTGAGCCCTTTCTGTCAGGAGGTTCTCACTCCCGGTGCTGGGGAAGTGTGGGTTGTTGCCACACAGCAGCGAACACCACACCTATCCTAATAATGAAGTCCATGTGTGTTTTATAAACAGTGCGTCCTTTCTGTGGAAAATGACAGTATTGTTGACAGGAGGAGGCAATTTTTGGGGGAGAGGTGAGCGTGTTAGGGTCCCCAAGACCACCTGTTTTGAAGATTCACTAGGATTACTCCTAGGACTCAGTAAGTATTACAGCTGTGATTTATTACAATGAAAGGCTACAAAGCAAAATCAGCAAAGGGACAGACACATGGGGCAAAGTCTGGAGGAAACCAGGTGCAACCTTCTGAAAGTCCTTTCCTAACAGAGCCACATAGGATGTGCTTAATTCCTTTAATACGAGTTGTGACAGCACGTGTGAAATATTGTCTACTGGTCTCATTAGAGGCTCAGTGCCCAGAGTTTTTATTGGGGACTGGTTATGTAAGCACGTTCTGCATGGCACATACCCAAATCCCAGACTCTCCAAAGGAAAGCAGGTGTTCAGGATAAACCACATTGTTTGTACCAACATGTTCGGTGCAGTGAGCCGCTCTTAAGTGTTTGGGGGAATTGGGGAACCCTCTTGAAATCCAAGTTTCTAGATGCCAGCCAAGGGTCAACCTTGTAAGCAGGCCTTGTAAGGAGAGCAGTCTCCAGCCTGCTGCATTAAGTCCTCTGCACTTGGAATGATTGTTAGCACTTCAGTTGCTGAGAAAGGGGTATTGATGGAGCAATGTTTCAAAATTCAGGGGAGTCTGATATTAAGTCATGTTTCTGGAAGTGAGGTTTGAGTTGGGGACAAAAGAAGAGGATTCAAGGAGGAACCACAGAGCCCAGAGGGCTGAAAGTGGTCCTGGTCTTCTGTCACGTGCAGGAGATAAGAGAAGCAGATGGAGAACATGAGTGTGTTTTAGGAACCCAAGAGAAGGGAGAGGCTCAAAATGGAAGAAGTCCTCCATTGTACAATGCTATAGATCGGTAGGAATCCTGGGGACTGCAAAAAAGTGCCATTAGGAATTCTTATAGTAATGTGTAAATTGATTTTTTTTCTTAAAATGATCTGTACACATTAAAGTAAGACTTTTCCAGCCAGCACTTTAATAGCTTCCCTGCCCATCGCATCTTTGTTTTCTTTTGATCACTTTACAAAATCCCTATTTCAATTTTTTTTTGTCATTGTCTTGCATTAGTTTATTTGGGTTTAGATGTCACAGGCAGGTAGAAATGGATGAGCTTTGGTAAGGCTAAACAAAATTCTTTGAGTATTACTGCCTACTTCTCTCTGGTAATTATTTAAGGACAACAGTCGCCAAAAAGCATCTCTTCCGTTCTTGATGGAAAAGTAATTCTGTTTGTTCATTTAAGAGGATTGTGTTTGCTCTTCCATTAATCTCATTGCTGCTTGCTAGTGAAGAATGAAAATTGAAAACTGCTTGTTTTGAGTCCCAAGGGGATGGTGAAAGTGTTTGAATTTCCTACAACACCCTTGGACTCTTCCCAGACCTTGACTTCTAGGTCCTAACACTGATACTTAATTTCTCTTTTTGTGGGTTCTCAGATGTTAACATTGTGCAGCCCCTCTGAGATGGATGCCCAGCCTTACAAAGAACCACATGACCCAATAGCGGCTTTGCCTTTGCTTATAATAAAATCCTATCTGAACCACATTTATTTGGGGAAAAGAAACAATTCTTTTTGTGGCTGACTTTGAGTAGTTAGTGGCACAGAAAATACTGGTGCCTCCTCTCATGATCCAGATGTTTCAGGAGTGGGAAGTTCTTGGATGGCAGAGGGTGGAGGACATAAGTGCTGAATGTGGCATTTGCAGTCCCTTGAGTTACCTTGAGTGGTAGGGCCACTTTTGGCCTTACTTGCTTCATTGGACTTCAGGAGGTCAAATGCGTGCTGTGATTGAAGTGGTTTTAAATTCTCTATCTCTTGTCCTAACATCCCAGGGCTTCCAGCAAAAATTCTCCTTCCACAGTAAAGAGATTGTGGCTATCAGCTGTTCCTGGTGCAAGCAGGCGGTAAGTTTGGGGACAAAATGAAACAAAATGGGCTTATGTTTTATCACAGTAGACTTATGTCATTACCCAAGTTGCTGTCTATAAGTGGAAGGTTATTCTAATTTATGTATTATTTCTCTCATGTAGGATCCTTGAAGGAAGAAAGATTAAAACTATAGAACTATAGCCTATATGACCTGGAAGAAACTATAGAGATCAATTAACCCCTTCATTTATATACACTGAAGCCTAGGATCAGAGACTGGGAAATCCTCCCCTGGTTCTAACCTGGGCCTAGAATCAAGGACTTCTCACCCCATAGACTGTATTTCTTCCACAACACTAGATTGTTGATAACTCCTCTATGGTTGGAAGTTGCAACATTAGATAATCCCTCTAACACCAGAATCCAGCCATGTTGGTTCTTGTTTTTGATGTGGGTGACTTTCTTACGGGGTGCTGTTGGGGTAAGGCATGGTCTCGTATCCTTCTTTAGGCTTGGATATTGTTATAGCTGTGTGTATACTCATTGAAATGTAACTCTTCTTTACATTTGAGCATATATATTCATTAGGATCCAATGGTAGTTTCCCTGTTTTCCTCTTTTATCTATCCTTTGTCCATTTTTTAACACCTCTCTTCCAATCAGGTGGTTCATTTTCTTGTTTGCTTATGCACCTGTTTTGTTTTGTTTTTTTTTAACCAGACAGTGCTAACTCATGGGTTGACAGACTATGGCCCATAGACCAAATCTGACTGCTGCCTGTTCTTATAAATACCATTTTATTGGAACACAGCCATGCCCATCCATTTATATATTGTCCATGGCTTCTTTCAGGTTACAACAGCAGAGTTGAGTAGTTGCAACAGGGAAAGTATGGCCCCCTTAAAGCTAAACTATTTACTATGTGGGCCTTTTATAGAAAAAGTTTGTGGACCCCTGCTCTAATCTCCCAGTTCACCTACTTTGTTGAATGACTATATAATTGGGACGTAGAGTTCACTCATTGCACAGCCAGCCTGAAAAGAAAGGGCTGTGGTGTTCCAGGTAATTTAAGGGTCTACAGGAAGACTTCAGCCCTCTACACACATCAGACTTAACTAGCCAAAACAGCCCACAGGGCAGGAGCAGATACATTTAGTTGAAACACATAAAATTGACATTTTTGTGGGTCAAAACCTTTTGAATTTGGGGAATCTTATAAAGTTTGACCTAACCTCTCTGGCATAATTTCCCTAGGCACCCAAGTATCAGGAGAACCTACTGTTGCTAGGTAGGGATGCATTTGTCTGGAAAGCTCATTGCTCACTGTATCCCTATCCTGCCACATTTTCTAGGCATTTCCATCTCCCGTCAGTTAGTTTTTACACAAATAATCTCTGTGCTTCTGTTCAAGAACATGCTCACAAATGTAAGGTCATCCTAGTTCTTGAATGAAACTATACCAGCAAAGCAGTATATCCACCTGGAGAGAAAGAAGCTAATTCAGGTTCCAGTTGTCCCTGACAGTATCTGTGCTGCTAGTTCCCCTGATCTGTTGAGGCCCCCACCTGTGGGAGAGCATCACTGGTGGTTTGAGCTCCTATAGACTTCGTCTGCTCCACCCCTGTGCTACCAGGCTGTGATGAGATGGGTTATCCAGGGTCCGTTAATTTGGGAACTCACTCCCACTTTACATGGCGCACATGTTCTCTTGTCATTAATTCATAGTCCAGTTGAATCACATTGTAGGTGATTTTGTAAGAATTAAAGATACAAAACATTTTGAGACAAATTACACCAGTGATATATTTTAACCCTCCAGGTAATCCCTTCTAGGATATCTGATGTCAAACAAGTGCTGTCTATAGGCACTTTCTGCAGCAGGGAAAAAAAATGGGTTCAAGAGCTGGTTTTTGGGGCTTTAGGCTCTGACTCCACCTTGTAAAAGTTAGGCACTTTTGGACATAACTCTTAGTCTGTGGGATTGGCGATTACTCGGCTATAAATTGACAGTTGAAATGGGTCATCTTGGGGGATCTTGACCATTTTAGAAATGCACTGAACATCCATTTAGGGATTTATTTGAATTGCTTAAAAGAAAGTCAATTTTGGGGGCACCTGGGTGGCTCAGTCGTTAAGCGTCTGCCTTCGGCTCAGGTCATGGTCCCAGGGTCCTGGGATCAAGCCCCGCATCGGGCTCCCCACTCCGCGGGAGGCCTGCTTCTTCCTCTCCCACTCCCCCTGCTTGTGTTCCCTCTCTCGCTGTATCTCTCTCTGTCAAATAAATAAAATCTTTAAAAAAAAAAAAGAGAAAAAGTCAATTTTTGAAGAAGGTATTCAAATAATATTTTCTAGTATGTCACTGTTTGCAGATCACAAATAACTGGTCATAGGGGAAATTACTGACTTATTTTGCATTCATACCTAATTAGTAATTGCTATGGGATCATGTGAGGATAGGCAGAAATGAAGACAAATTCCCTCTGTGACATAATTGGGGTGGCCATATTTGCCAGGTTTCCTGAGACAGTCCTAATTTATGTTTGTTGTTCCAACATAATTATTAGCAGTGCTCCCTTTCATTCTTAAAATTGTTCCCATTAAGATGACAATGTATGGTTCCACTAAGTATAATACAGTAGAAACAGATGTTAAAGTTTTTAAAAATCACTGATTAAAACTTCAAGGCCCACAATTATTGTGTAATGTGGATTTTGTTTACTAGGAAAAAATTGTTACCACACATCATTATCATTTTACACACAAAAGATGATGGTCACTCAGTCCATTGGTACAGAGCTAAACCACTAATCCTGAGGTATTGTTATGATCATCAGTTACATTTACTTTCTTCCTTTCAAAAACAGGAAGCCTTTTAGACTTACCAAGTGTAGTTAGGGTCATTGTATTTTTTAGCAGCCCCAGACAAATCCAGCAGAGGCAATCTCTTCGTTACCTCTTGCATTAAGAACTCTCTAGAACAGACCTGCTGCTTCTTTCCTGGGTTTCCTAAACTAGAGGGACTACCTGGGTTGGATTTACACCTATGATTAGAAAAAAGAGGGACAGGTGAGAGAACCTGCCTTTCTGCTTGCCTTCATTGCCTCCCCAGCATTATCCCATATCAAGTCTGTGACAAGTGCAAGTCAAGTGCAACAAAATTATATCCAGGGTTAGGATTAATAGAACCCTCCGAGACCTCGTTATATAAATATCCCATTAAAAGCTTACAAAGTTTTAGCTGGCCTTGACCTACAAGATTGATTTCTTTATCAGTTTGTAAAGTGGAATGAGTTCCAAATCTGGTCTCTCAGTTCCGGGGCTGTTTGGGTGGTGATAAGGAGCATGTGTCTTCCATGTCTGCGAGGCTGGGTGAGTGCCTGTGTGCGCATGTTCTTAATTCCTTCTTGCTTTAGTGGTGCCCTTGGCCCAGGATTGTTTATTGGCCTTTTTTTCTCCTCAGTTTCACAATAAGGTGACCTGCTTCATGCTGCATCAAATTGAGGAACCCTGCTCCCTGGGGGCTCACGCTGCTGTTATTGTCCCGCCCACCTGGATCATTAAGGTGAAGAAACCTCAGGTAACTTCTGGGCCCCTGGTGCTGCTGGGCCAGTGCAGAGAAAAAGGAACTGCTGCTTCTTGCTTTTCTTGCCCTGACTCTTTTTTGGGTTCCGAAAATCTCTGCTCTCTCATCCCCACAGCCCCATGCTTAGCTTCCCCAGTTCATTCCATTAGCCCATCACTTTACTGCAGTTGGGCTCTCTCATGGAACCAGCCTCCCGTTCCTGAAGAAATCCGAGTTCCACAGCAGGAATGGTTCCTTCCCCTTTATGTGCTAATGGTACTCACTTTGGGTGTTCTCCTAAGTTCGTTAAAGACTAGTAGTGGGTGCAGCTAATTCTTACACACCTCTCTTCTCTTCCAGCCTGGGCATCCCCAGGGAGTGAAGGTGAGGGCAAACTGTGCAGGCTTCATTGTTTGGTTGAGCTTACCACCACTTCCAACCTGAACGGCAGACTGTGGGTCATGACCTTCCTAAATACACAAGGCCTGCCCAGAGAGCAACACTCTTTTCTTAAGGCAAAGTAGAATTTATCCTCTTAATATCTAATCTCATTCTGTATTCAGTTCTTGTTGTACATTCTGTCCTAGAGCATCTCTGCAATATGCCACGAAACCATAGGGGTTTCTCAAGAAGGTCGTAATCTTTGATAGCCAAATTTCTATGTTCGTACCATACATCTTAGACCTTGAGCTCCAAGTTATGGGATGGCAGACTTGTAATGCTATGGTGGGAAAGATGATACCTCTCCTAGAGATGCAGCTACCGTACGATGGCCTATTGAATGTAATATCTTTAAAAGATATGGCAGTCCTACTTTATACGGTCTTCAAAATCATCATGCAGTTTATTCTCACTGATTCAGTTGTATTTAAAAAACTGGTGGGTCAAGGACACTGTTTTGCTTTGTGTGTTTTTACATATAGTTCAGCTTCTGTTAATGAGTAACATTTAGTAATAAGCTTTCCTAGTTACAGTCCACAAAAGCCCTTGGGAAATCTCTTCCAGAGGCAAGTGCAGTATCTATACATTAAAAAATGGAGAGTCTAGCTTTTTCATCTTACATTTTAGAGCTGTTAAATGAGTGGCCCAAGGTGATAGCAAGTGTAGTACTGCATTTGAAATTCAAGTACCAATTCCAATTTACTGTTAATTTAAAATCTCTAACCTTTTTACTTCTTTGGTTCCCCAACCCCTAAAATTCAGTAATCTTTCTAAGAGTGTTATATTAAATATTCAGTTAAATCAACATGTTTTCGCTGAAAACTTTGATGGTAATAAGAAAGCTCCTAGGCATTATGATGTAATGCATGATCCTTGTTCTGAAGAACTGTGTAGTTTTCTTAAGGAAAGATCAGGGAGAATCTCATGAAGGAGGTGAATTTTACTCTACTTCTTTAAAGATGGGTGGGATTTAGATCGATGGAGAAGAGAGGAAATAGCAGGCAGGAGAATGGCATGAGCAAGGGTGCTGTGTCCAAAATTATATTCATGAAGCTGTGAGACTAGTTTACACTACATGGGTGGTAGTGTATTTCTGTGACGTTGCTTTCAAAGGAATGGGGTAGCAGATTGTTCACTCTTAGTTCTAAGACTGATCAGTGAGTTTGGGAGCTATGCTTCTAATGCATCTATCATAAACTTGTCCATCAGCCTTTCACCATTTTATCCATTGAAGATTATTACCTAAATCTGTTATATTAGGAGTTACCAAGAGGTGGTTTTCCCAATTTTTACTCTTCTTTATTTTCCTGCTGGTAATAAGGGAACTAAAAAATAAAGCCAATACATGACAGATGCTTGAGTATTTACCTTTATTTGTAAATTTTCAGAATAATAAGTTGGTACCTTAGCAACGTTATTAGTTGGCTAAGGGTGGTGGTGGTGGTTTTCAGAGAGTATCATTATGAATTGTCAACTTACCTTATGTGATATATAAAAATCCATCGGCATCATTTTTTTATATTCATATTGTTTTATCTTTGACCAGTTAGACCCCCTTTCAGATGGCTCTTGTCTCCATTTTTCATGAGCCATGAGGGTTTTGATGCCTTCCTTGGTTTCAGGAATCATACCATGTTCCAGGATCATCTTATGCATTTCCTGCCCATACCTGGAAGCAGCCATTTCTCTGAGGAATCTTGGTTACTTTTAATGGCGGATGGTATTACAGTTCACAGTCTGGATGCTAAAGTCCATATTGATTTCATCACACACACGTCTTTTTATTGTCCTTCTCTGATTCAGAAAGTACTAATTAAGAATAAGAAAAACTAACACATATTGAATGCTTTTATATGTATCAGGAAATATTTTAAGTACTTTACATTCAGTATCTCATTTTACCATCAAGTGACCTCTGAGGCAGGTATCCTATTCCCACGTTGTAGCTGAGGAAAGTGAGAATTAAAGTCAAATAAATTACCTGGGGCCATATAGTTATTAAATAGTTTGAGGTGACATTTGAACCTAGGAATTCTGATTCTGGAAACCAAGTTCTTAATGATATGTCCTGCTGCCTCACTGTCTTACTATAGCAAGCCTTGCTGAGTCACATATCTTTAAAAATTTTGTAGTCCCTCCTCCTATGGGCCCCCAAAAGAAATAATTTAATTAATTAAATTCCATTTGAAAGCCAGTATATGATGATCATGTGGGACAATACAGTTGTTAAGAGTTCTAGCTCATGAACGATAGACTCTGAAAAACAAACTGAGGGTTCTAGAGGGGAGGGGGGTGGGAGGATGGGTTAGCCTGGTGATGGGTATTAGGGAGGGCACGTTCTGCATGGAGCACTGGGTGTTATGCACAAACAATGAATCATGGAACACTACATCTAAAACTAATGATGTAATGTATGGTGATTAACATAACAATAAAAAATTAAAAAAAAAAAAGACTTCTAGCTCATGAGCCAGACTGCCTAGATTCTTAAACTTGCTCTGCTGTTTAATGACTTGTATAATCTCAAAGAATTTAAACTCTTCAGCTTCTCATCTGCAAAGTGTAAATAATACTAGTACCTAATTATAGGGTTTTCATGAGGACTAATGAACTAAAAAAAATAAAAATAAAGCACATAAAACAGAACCTAGCTCATTGTAAAACTCAAAGTTTAGCTCTTGTTATTTTCCTTGTTGAGTACAGGGTATCAAATGAAGTTCTACATCAACAGATGAAAAACAATAACAGAAGTTATTGTTCCCTGAGCCATCTGTATTACACTGAGAGAATAAGGGGAGAGAAGGATTCTCATGGGGAAAGAGGCAGAGTAGGGGCCACAGCCTGGTGTTGGGTGTGCTCTCAAGTGGCATCTCAACCTACACCACTGTAGTGGGATTGTGTGTTCACTAGCATGATCTTTATCCCATGGCAGAGAGTTAAGAGCTATTCATTTACTGAATTGAAGAACTGAAGAAGACACGGTGAGCATCCACAACCAGAAAGTGAAAGGAGGTAGAGAATCCTGCAGAACAGGGAGAGGCCTCTCATAGCACAGAGTTTCATTATGAAAAATGGAAAGAAAAATAGGGAAGTCATCAGTGTTAAATTCTCTATGCATTACAAAATAACAAGGATTGAGAAGAGTCTTTGTGTTTGGCTCTAGAGCATTGATGACCATCAAAACTATAGTTTGTAGAGTGTGGGTGGCAAGCTGTTAGTGATGACGTGGAAGCAGTGAGATTCAAGAATTCACTGGAGACATGGAGAAAGGCTAAAAAAAGAATGTGGAAATTAGATGGAGAACAGCAGACAAAATGTGTTTCCTACTTGTAGAATTTATGTATATTTTTTTCTGTGTATTTCTGTATGCGAGGACACTGCTTAAAAACAAGAAGATATTCTTAACTGCATGAAGTAGACATTTAACTCCATTCACAGATGCCATTCGATGCAGCAGGAGGCCCACAGATGAAACAGATGTTCATTTGATGTCCACAAAGAATATCCTCCTTATGGGAGGAAATTGATACAACAGACTAAATCCCTGGGCAGGAAGTTCGTGGATTCTGGAAAAGGAATTCAGCCACATATAAATCCTTAATAAAAAAGAGTGGTCTTCAAGTATCTGGAAGGTTTGCCTTGGTCGTCAGCTTTTAGGATGGATATACACAGGGTGGTGAGAGGAGGATGCCTCACAGGTTGGTTGGACCAGCCATGGTCTGTGAGAGGCTAACACTTCTAAGGCATTGAGGGGTGAGTGTGACCCAAGATGTAGGAATGAGGTAGAAACATGAAGAACTGAGCAATTTTGGTGGTGGAGATCATTGTAGGCTAAACAGAAAATGCTGTTTGTGCTTGGTCTTGAAGGATGTGAGGGGACTCACTGGGAAGACAGATGAAGAAGAACAACACAAGTTTATTGAACATTCTGAGAACAACTGTTAAGGTGGATCACCAAATAAAGTCAGCTTTATTTGTGATGCTTGTGTCTAAAAAATGACTCTAAAGAGAAAGAAACCTACTTGAGTGTATAATGGTCAGGAAAAGCAGGTTGTAAAGAGGTGGAATTAAGTCATATATTTTCCGTATTTGTTAAAAGTTCGCTGGTTCTGAGTAGATCATTGCTCTGGGACCAGCTGTGTAAAGCTTGGATGGTAAGGGGAACCAGGGCTGGTCTGGATGATTTGCTGGGTTTCATCACCAAATTATTTGGAGAGACCTAGAAAATAAAAGATGATGAAATTTAGATGACAGTCCAGAATTAAAAGAGAACCAAATTTTAAGAATCAAGCACAAATCTGTTCATATATTTAAAGGCAAAGTTATATTTAATGTTACAGATGTCAGTGTTTCTCCTCTGGACTGAAAATGTTAGAGGATAATATTTTGACTGTATAAATAAGTTAAAGATGTTGAAATAGTAGTGCGAGTGCTTGGAGCTGATGGAGAAAGACCCACGATATGTGAATTTTTGTGGGGTCAAGTTATAGGAGACTAGAGGTGTGTGTTTTTAATAAATGACGTCACTCTGAATGTAATACTTTAAAACCTGGCTTTCCTAGGTTAAAAAAAATATTGGGGAGAAGCCTGTATTAATACATCTAGATTTAACTCCTTTTTAAACTGATATATATATATATATATATATTCCATACTATAAATATGTTTATTTAGCCAATTCCCTACTGGTGGAAATTTATATTGGTTCTAATGGTCTACTTACAAAAATGCTGCAATCAACTCCTTCCTAGCCCATGTGGGCTCTCTCCATGTTAGTCCTTATTCCTTATAATTGGATAATGTGAAAATGCTGGAGACCCAGGATATATAATACCTAGGATCAAACATATCTCTCAAAATTGCTCCAGCCATTTCCTTTGGTCAATTCTAAAGGTTAGGCAATACTTGCTATGATTTAACCAAATATGCCTGAGAAATGGCAGAGACCCTGTCCTTATCTTTTGGAAGTAGTTTTCTTTATTTCTCTGCTTGCCTATCCTCAGAACAACTTTTGTCCCAATGGTGCAGCTAGAGCAGGGCAGCATGAGAACACTCACTAGTAGACGAAGTCCATGCCTCTCCTACCACCCATCAGAGTTTTTTCCGGTATACAATGGGGGAAGGCTTCATTTGGGATGATGAAGTGTGAGATATCTTCTCTTTAGAGCTGTTGTTATAACCAGTCCTTTGTGATCCCATAACCTGGGAAAAGCCCTAAAGAATATTAAGAAGTAGTTAAGTTTTATTCCCAGTTGAGTGATTTACCCATAGGCATTTTTTTTTAACAGCCCAGGAAGGGGTCCTGACTATGATAGAGACTTTGTTGGTAGGATTATTTCTGTAGTAAAGTAGTACTACCCCAATACCTGGTCCAAAAAAACAGAAGGCCTTTATCTATTCTTAGGATTTGAACATAACAGTGGGCACAAAATGTACAGGGGGCAAATGTTGTTAGAGTCTGAAAAATGCAAAAATCCACATGAGGGTACAACATTTCACTGTTGGGATGGTGTTCAGCTTGTGAAGCAAACCCTTTATATGACTGAGTTAGCTGCCCTTGATAACAGGGATGCTCTGTTGTAGAACACAGCACAAGTATTATTAATGGTTTCTTGAATAATACCACAGCAAGTCTACAAAATAACTTCTTGGAATAATTTTTATGTTCTTGAAAATCATGCTCTTTTAATTCTCACAACAAGACTGACCCAGGCGGGGTGAGCAATATCTTAGATTAGCAAGACTAGCTGACTCGTCTTGTCATGGCTGAAACACAACCCAAATATGCTTCCACATCCATCTGTTCCTCATTGGATAATGATACCTTCTAAAAGGAGTTCTCTGTTGAGACCAAGATACATATTTACACATGAACAGAAGGAAGCCTCGAGAATTTTGAGGTGTGCTGTGAAATCCCATACTGCTTATCTTTTGCTATTTGACTATAGGGCTGTAAGCTTACTCCGAGCTCACATAGAAGCATCCAGGGACTGTAAGTCAACCACTGTGCTTCATCTGAGCCCTCTTCTTGTTCTGTAAAATAAGGAAGACCTCAAGGGCATTGGGCTCCATGAGGCTCAGAAGCCTTCGTATTTGCTACATCTGTGTGAAAAAGGCCATTTTTGTATGTCTGTTCCCTATTAGAGTTGAGTTTCTTGCCTGCTCTGTTTTCAGACATCAAGCCTTCTTTGGATGTGCTTTTCTAACTCTGTTTCCCAAACATGCTTGATTAGCAGAATTGCCTGAAAGAACTGGGATTTCTGTGATCAGGCAAGTTTAGGGAACGATCTTAGCCCGATCCATTAGACTTATCTCTTAGAGCTTAGTTATTGAGTCTTGCCGGGAACCGAGGCCTATCGTGTGTTCCTGAAAGCACTTGGCTCCCTGCGTGGCTCTTGGCAATAAATGAACTAAAACAACAAAGAAGTTAGGAGACAAGCATTCACTTCCGAAAGATCCTTTCCAAAATCAGGAAGGACTCAGTAAGTGTTGTGAATTATAATATTGATTCATTTCAACAATGATTTGAGTGCATACTATGGGCCAGGCATTGGTGCTCGGTGCTGGGGATATACAGCTGTGAACGAAGCAACTAACGTTTATGGAAGCGCTTATCATGGGCCGAGACCAAGCTAACTGCTTCACATACCTTTCCTCCTTTTAACTTCACAACTATCCTGTGAGGTAGGTATTATCACCTTCATCTTAAAATTAAGACACTGTTATTTCAAAAGCTTGACTGACTTGGGCAAGGTCACAGATCTCATAACGGGAAGACCCAGAATTACCACCCAATGTGTCCGATTCCATAGCTCATGCTCCTTATCCCATTGAAATGATGCTTTCGTGCAGTATGTACGTCCCCTCACTTTTCCCTTTGACTTCAGAGGCTCTCAACTCTGGCTGCACACTAGAATTGCCTGGGGAGCTTTTAAAAGGTACCTTTGCCTTGGCCTCACTCCAAACAAAGAATTTTCGGGAGTCCACATATTTGCATTTTTAAAAGAGCTCCGGGTGAGGCCAACGTGTAGTGATGGGTTAAGAACCACTCAGTATCATTAATTGCCATCC
>NC_138380.1:14171303-14219575 GCF_054177405.1 Leptonychotes weddellii
GGGACTCCAGGATCATGACCTGAGCCGAAGGCAGTCGCTTAACCAACTGAGCCACCCAGGCGCCCTGGAGATCTTTTTGTAGGAGAAGTATAGTCCATGGTGAGTGTAAGAAATAACCTGGGGTCTAGAGCAGCCATGAGCTTCTGAGCTTCTGGATCTCTCTCTTCTGGTGAGACTCAGAACCTGAAAACTCTTTTAATCTGATGGGGGAAGAAGGCTTTGGGGCAAATGGTGATTCAGGAAAGTTTCCTTCATCCTTCATGAGCACCGGCTACAGAGCAACATATGTTTTTATGGTCCAAATGAAAGTAAAATCAAAAGTTAAATAGTTTCAATCTTGCTAATTTGAATGTGTTAATATATGTACTCGAGACTAAGGTTTATTTTGAATGAGGTAAGAAAAAAACACCCAGCAACCTAAAAGAATAGATACCTAAGTTTCTTGAAACTGTTTGAAAATCTTTATCTGCTCAAGCAATGCATGTGTATATGCTTATATAAACTTTTAAGTTAAGCATTCTGTGTTTCAGGCTTTCAACACTTTGTTAAACATCTATGATGTGATAGTAACATCTTGCCTTTGTGAAGATGGCAATCTAATTAATTATTGACTCTCCACTAATTAAACCAGTGAGTTGTGACTGTCCCCTAAGAGAGGTTCTTCTCAAAGCATCTGTATCATATATTAAGAGTAAATGGTTAGTTGAAGTAATCACAAAGTTGTGGTCCATAAAATTCCTAGAAAGAGAAAAACAGGTAAAGTAAATTTGGGGTCACTGTGTTCCACAAGTTGGAGGCACATCTATGAGAAGAACAAATCAAGGCTACCGGGGGAGGGAAGGCTTTTTAAACTAATAGGTCTCTAGAGAAAGACCTCTACTAATATAAGTAACTTAAAGTGAGTCTTATCTCTGCATTTTAAAACGTAGCCACCAGCGCTGATAGGATAGTTGGATCATAATGTTCCACAGGGGTCGAGTCACTTTATGACTATTAGTAGAAAGGTCATTACCAAAAAAAGTAAACAGAAAAAAAAGAAAGAAAGAAAGAAAGAAAAGAAAAACATGAAAAATGGCCTCCTTTTTTACATTTCCACATAGGTGATCTCCATTGCAGGAGATGAACTTGAACTTGGTTGGGCGGGAGACGGACCTGGTTGGGCGGGAGACTGGAGCCCCTCAGAGAATTTGGGATTCTTCCATTTTTACTGGGAGGGTTGGCAGGTATAACTTGTGTTGTTATGTGAGTCCATGAGAGCCTCCAGGGTTCTAACTCCCTGCCTCTCCGTGTGGTGGGGAGTCGGTCGCTCACTCTGAAGCACTCGACTGGTTTCTGTCTGTGGCTTACCCATGAACAGTGGCTTGGAAGTGTCAAAGCATGAGAAGCATGCGGGGGAACAGCATGCGCTGCCCTCATCTCCTACATGGGTCTGCATGGGAATCTCGGGCACTGTCTGCCTCTGAGCTAAGCTGTTTCCTTCTTTCCCTACAGAACTCACTGAAGGCTTCAAACCGGAAGAAGAAGAGGACAAGCTTTAAAAGAAAAGCCAGTAAAAGAGGGACTGAAGTAAGTGTTTCAGGACTCCGTCCCAGTGAGCAGCTACATCCTCCTGACCGTAGCTACCTCTGTGTGATTTGATCTGGCCCAAGCTTCTTTTCCTGATAAATTTTCAATCCCTCTTCCCTCCTTTACTACACTCAAACCACACACTGGAATTCCTTTCTATCTCTGGAAAATGTGTATATGTATAACCTCCTGCTACTTCAGGATCAGAGCATTTGCACTCGTCCATGGAAGTATTTTCCCAAAGATGATGAAGATGAAGACCTCACATTTCTAGAATGCTCAGAGCATACAGAATAAAATAAAAAACATGGCTTATTCTCCAAGGCAAATTATAGCTTGAGATCCTTTCTTCTAAACTTTATATGGACTATCTTTCAAAGAGTAAGCCCCATGAAACAAGATGTAGCTTTTTTATTTGGCGGGATCAAGGGTTAGCGGTGGTGGGGTGTTGATAGTTTTCCCTTTCATCGCTTTTGGGCTACCTGTCCAAGTCGTGGATGAATGTCTCAATAGTGTTGCTTTCTTCTTTCAGCAGGAAAACAAAGGTCGTCCTTTTGTGATAAAACCTATCTCTTCTCCTCTCATGAAACCCTTGCTTGTGTTTGTGAACCCCAAGAGTGGAGGCAACCAGGTAAGTCATTTTTCATGAGTTTAACTTGGAAGCCTCAGTGCCTTCTTGCAAACAGTTCCCAACACCAATTAAAATGGCACCACCTAGAACCCCAAGCATTGAAAGACAACCAGTTTCTCAGGGACAGGGTTATTGATGTAGGGCATAGCCTTATATACTGCAGGGTTAGGCAAAACCTAGAGGTCCTATGATTTAACCCTCAGCTTCCAAGCAAGACTACACCAGCGGCACTCCAAAACTGCTGACATTTTCCTTACAGATTTTCAAAAAAGGTCATCCCCAAATCTCTTGGTTAATATGTTTCAGAGTTTCTTAACTCTTACTGTTAGGAAGCTCTTTATGGACTTCTCTTTATGGCTTCCCCTTATAAGTTAGACCTGACTACTTTCATCCCTATCCTCAGAGCAAAGCGAGAACAATGACTCATCATTCCCAATGATCATTAACAGCAGATGCCAACAACGCTATCAAAAATATCACCTTCTAAAGGTTTCATTTGGTCCAAACCCAAATCTTGTAGCATAATTAATCACGACCTCATTTGAGGAGAAAGTAACAGCCTAACAACACTCAAGTATGATGACATACCTGAAGTGACAGAGCTCTTTAAAGGACAGAATTTGCTCTAGAATCTAGGTCTTTGTCTCCTCATACCCTTCTCTTCCTACCCTGAGGCTTCTTATCAGTACTCTTCTTTGGCTTTGATTTTTCTCTACCTTCGTGTGAGAATAAATGATAAAATATTTTCTCTGTCCACTAAGTGCACATTTTACATTTTGAGGTGAGATTCCTTGAAGTTTCACACTTAACAATGACAGATTTGAAACTGTCTAGTTAACGCCACGTAAGGAGGGAGTCGTATAATTAGGACTGATGTTCTTACTACCAAGCATAAGGGGCATTTTTCCAGAATGGATTAATTACAGTAAAGCTTCTCTTAGGAGAGCTTGTGATTTAAAGAAAATAGTTTCTCTCCATTTCTTTCTTTACTTTAAAATTCTCGATAACTTGCTGTGTTAAAAATCTTTAATGTTGAAGAGAACAGGGAAAAAAAAATGTGCCATGAGTGGAAAATCTATTTTCAGCATCCTGCTTTTTTAAGTTGGTGAGTGATGTTGGTGATATTGTAATGATGGCGATCCTGAGACTGTCACTAGAGGGGCTTTTTGGGGGTGATGTTCAGTGTGCCCTGAACCATAGTCACTCCCTAGGTCTGGTCTCCCTAGAGCCTAGTGAGGGTTGGAGGTGTATTTGGGGACCACAGAACAGAGCAAAGCTGATGTAATTGACTCCATTGATTTTGACCACTTGAGTATCACATGCTAATTCCCAATATATTTTATCATGAGGGTCATTCTAGAAGATGCACTCATTAAATCATAAGCCTTTTTCCTAGGGCATTTAGAAACTTGTAGGTTTCAGGAGCAGACAGGCCAGTAAAGATAGAGCCCATTTTTGTTGGGATCTCTGCGTAAATTAGTAATGCCAGGGACTTCAGAGATGATCTGATGTTGTTTCCTATTGCACTAAATAGAAAACAAGAAAGCTTAAGTAAATTTTCTAAGGACATCCTGTTAATGACACCAAAGGGGCAAATGGGAAAAATAAATCAAGCAACATTAATTATATGTGAGTTCTAAATTGAGTGGATCAAACCGAGACTGCTCTGGAATTTCAGAGCAGTGGTAGTGGTTAAGAAGGTGGTGTCATGGAAATGGCTGAATTGAAGATGGACACTACTTATTTATGCAGAGAGAGAAAGCTGGGGGAGCAGTGCCCCTTTCCTTCTCTCTCGGTGGCAAACTCCTGTTCATCCTTTAAGGCTTGGAACCATTTCTCAAAATGAATCACCCTGTCCACTGTGCTCCCATAGCACTTGGGAGCTATTTACACAGAAGCTGTATTTTGTGAGTTGCAATGTAAGTGCTCTATGGGGGTTCTGCTAACTTACAGGCTCCATAATACCTGGGGCTGCACCTTTCAACCTGTGCTTTCTAGTACGTGGGCTATAGAAGTGAACAAATAATTGTATAATAAGCAATCAGGGTTTTACAGCAGATTATCTGGACAGTGGCTTCGTTACTGATGAGAATTCAGGAAAGGGAAGAATTATTTTGGAAAAGAAGTTGAGATGTGTTTGAGGTACTGGAAGTGACTGTGAGATATTCAAATAAAAAATGCCCAGTCATTAGAGACAAAAGACTTTACTGATTGGCTCTCATTTTGTGCATTTTGGCTTATGAGATTACTTCTAGAATATCTAGGATTCTCAGAAGTATGGCTAACCAAATCAAGATGAATATTGCATAATTTTACATTTCTATATACTTTCTTTATAAAATAGAATTCTTTACTAAGCCTAATAAAGAGCATTGCTTCTAAGCATGGTATGAAATGTTGAGAAACTTTAAAGACATCCGAATACCTATGTATAATTGCAATCATTCAAACCGATCTCCTTAGGAAGGCACAGCTTGATTCCCAGTTGTAGTGAGTAGGGAAGGGTCGTGGTCATTGATGATCTAATTCCTCTGTTAGGGCCCCCCTTTTCCTGTGCTGTGTCTGTCTATGCCCTTAACATTGCAGAAGAGGGGAGATTCTGGGTGATGGAGAGTCCGAGGATGAACTGTGAAAGTTTCTCCCTCCTTGACTCCCTTGAATCTTGTTTCCTCCATAATTTTGCACCCTCCCCTGCCCGACCTTCATTGAGACTAAAGGGTCAAAGGAGGACTAAGGATGGCAGTGAAAACAGGGCAAGTGAACCCCAAGAAGTTGGCCCTGAGATTCTGCTTTTTTCTTTTTTTTTTTTTTAACATCCATGTTTTCATACAACTCAAGGGTAAAGAGTCAAGTTAAGCTCATTCAATCAGTTTTTTGTCTTTGAGCTTATTAAATGTGCTGTTGGATGGTGTCATTCAATAAAGGTGCCTTCCCAGGTTGGATGCCTCTTGCAATCATGAATTAGAGCCTGCCATTGGTACCCTATAGATTCGGCAAGTGTTTTTTGTTTTTTGTTTTTTAAATTATGTTCAGTGAGATTCTGCTTTTCTAACAAGCTCCCAGGTGACTGTTACTGCAACTCAAAGACCACACTCTGATTAGCGAGGGCTGACTAGAAGTACTTCACTGCTGTTGTTGTTCAATCCTGTTTTTTGCCTTTTAATGACTGATTTATTTTGCTTATCTTTGGGAGATAGAAAGCACCCCTTATTTGAAGCCTAGCCTTCAAACTTTTATTTAAACTTGCTTGGGCTTCTCTTAAGTAAATAACTACACTCTCTTGCCACCTTCTGGCAAGAAAAATACCTATAGCTTTTTAAAAAACCGTATTTTTCTCGTATGCAGAAATTTTCCAACACTTTGCAGGAGTACATTGAGATGAAAACATTTGGAACTGCTTCTATGTACCTTTTAAACAATAATTTGTTTTAAACACTTATTTCACAATAATTGTCTCTATTTTTCCCTCACTTAAGGTGGAGATGATAGTGGGTGTTTTGAAAGTTTTAGAGGTTGGCAGTGCTCTTGTTGGGGGAACAGGAACTGGAATCAGGGACCACAAGATCAACTTTGAGTTTCTCCTCCTGTGGAGAAGATGTAATACCTGGGAGATAAAGTTTACACCAGTACAGTCCCCTCCTCTGTGTTTGAAAACCTGAGGACTCGAGAAATAGCCACCCTCCCTTACATAACTTAACCTCCACTCTTAAGTACTTGTTTTTCTTGGATGTCCCTGACTCATTAGCATCTTTCTCCCTGAGTCTTACAGACACTTCTGATATCTCTCGATATTTCCTACTTTCATACGATCTCTTCTGAAGGCTCCCTCTCAGGACTTCATTTCCAGGAACTTAGGTTGTATGTTCAGGGTTAAGCAGGTGTTCTGACCCCTAGAGTGATTCTACCTTGTCAGTCCTGACAGTTGGGGGGTCTGAACCCTGGCTTCTCACACTGTTCAATGTGAAATCCCAGGGTTGAGGGGTGGCATGAGTTGCATTTGACTTCCCAGGGGCTTTATCAGTAGATGGCAAGAGGAAGGGGGTGTCCAGTCTGTGGGCAGGCTCACGCTGAGTTCACCACCATCCCATGGCTGGATCTATGCACCGTCACCCCAGGGCCACCCCTCCTAAGTCAGGGACAAGTCAACCAAGGTGGGAGAAGGAGACAAAAGTCAGTAACTTCAAATGTTTGAGTCCCCAGACTTTCTAAATACTTGAGCAAACAACCTCAATGATATTCTGTGATGTACAACTTGGGGATAAATCAAGAATCAGGATGTTTGGATAAAATTTTAGGCTCCTAATGCTTAGAATAGGCTAGGGAGAGGGCAGAAGGGTAGGCAGCAGATAATCACACATGTCAAAATCCACGCTCAAGATCTTCTTGTCAAGCCAACCTCAACAGATGGAATTAAAACAAGGAAACAACAAATCTGTGGAAAGTCCCTTTTCCCAGTAATAATACTCGTGGAAGTGTGGGGGGCGGGCAGCTGTCTTACTCTACTCAGGCTGCTCTCACTGAATACCAGAGACTAGATGGTTTAAAAACAGGAATTTATTCCTTACAGTTCTGGGGGCTGGGAAGCCCACGATCAAGGCACCAGCAGATAGGGGAGCTGGTAAGGTTCCACTTCCTGGTTCACGGAGCGCCGTCTCTCACTGTGTCCACTCGCTCTGTCTTCATGTGGCAGAAGCGATGAGGGGGCTCTTTAGGGTCCCTTTTATAAGGGCACTAATCCCTTCACGAGGGCTCCACTTCCCCCAAGGCCCCACCTCCTTTGAAAGGTCTAGGGCCTGCCTGGTTGTCTAGCTTCTTAGTTTATAGCCAGACTGACATTTTGATGTATCAGTCTGATTAAAACATTTCAGTGACTCTCATTTCCTATAAAACAAAGCCCAGGCCCCTTAGCAACTTAATCCACAACTCAGTTTCGTCTCCCACCGCTCCTGCCTCACGGTTCAGAGACTGAACAGGACACAGTGTCCCCATGACACGTCTGGTGCCTCGTCATTCTCTTCTCCACGTGTAAAGAAATGGTTAACTTTACTCGTCTTTCAAGAAACAGTTCAGATATCATATATGGGATGCCTTCATCTAATCCCCAAACTGGGGCTTAGAGTGTCTCCTCCGGCCACTCCTACTCCTCAGCAGGTGTCTCATTCATTTTTTTTTTTTTTTTAAAGATTTTATTTATTTATTTGGCAGAGAGAGAGACAGCGAGAGCAGGAACACAAGCAGGGGGAGTGGGAGAGGCAGAAGCAGGCTTCCTGCTGAGCGGGGAGCCCGATGTGGGACTCGATCCCAAGACCCTGGGATCATGACCTGAGCCGAAGGCAGACGCTTAACAACTGAGCCACCCAGGCGCCCGGACTCATTCATTTTGTATTTGCCTCTTTCTGAGCTTCCTGAGTGTACCCATGTGTTTTTTAAGTAAATTAGGTATTCCTTTGGGGTTGTTTGAAGCCAGTTTGAAATAATTATTTCTTAATCTCTTCCTTCCACTAGCTTTTATTTTCCTCGGGACTTTCCTAGCAGCTTTTGCCGTGATCTAGATAATCCCTCTGTGACATAAACTGAGGCTTGCTCGGTAACCCACCGGCATGTTTCAGGCTATAGAAGAGTTACAAGGATTCAATGAAGACTGATAAGCTAGTGGAGCTGATTCATTCTTTATTGACTCTCCATACCCCTAAGTCATTATCGTATTTTCTTTTATGAATAATGCCTAGAACTTCCTCTGGAGAGCAGGATCTTCCCTGTTTTGCCCATCTTTCTCTCTTCCCACCCAACAGGGTGTCTGGCACCTAGTAGGTAAGTTGATGAATCCTGTTTATTTCCCTCTAGAACAATCTACCTGTTTTCTGGGAAATTGTTTTCTCCTCTCCCAGCCTGTTCTCCAACACCTGGAGCCAGAAAGAACCTATTCGTCACTCCATAGGAATACCCATTCTCACAATATCTTAACAGGCTCAATCGTCAATGAGATGATACAGCTACAGCTGTGCGTATGAGAACCCTCCTGGAGTGTGTTAGAATTGACATGCAACCTATTTTTTCCATTTAGAGAAAAGTAGACTACTCTCACAGAGAAGTGGCAGCTTTTCTCAAGAATAAAACAAAACAGAAAACCAAAAACCCCAAGTAACCTAGACTTGAGGTTGACAAAAGCCCAAGGCTGAAAGTTCTAGCCCATGGACCCTGCACCTCCTTTCCTGCTCACTAGCCATAGGACCTTAACATGAAAGCAACTGAGAACTCTATGTTCCATGTTCTTCAAGCATTGTGTCTTTCTTTCCTCCTAAATCTTGATGAACTCTAAGGCGGTTTCATGTCCTTTATCTTTGTAGTCCCGGGGCTTAACATAGTGGCTTGCTCTTTGCATGCCCAGAGAGGGAGTGAAAGCAAGGAGGAAAGGCAGGTGTATGACGGGAGCAGGGAGGAGAAAGAGCAGGAAGAAACAAACTGGCACAATAGCCTACAAAAAAAAAAAAAAAAGTGCAGCTTGGGGATTTGGCATGTGGCCGGTGACAACGACGAGCATGTTTGAGACTCACTAGCTGTGTAAATGTCTGAGCCAGTTTATTTATTTATTTTTTTTTAAAGATTTTATTTATTTATTTGACAGAGACACAGCGAGAGAGGAACACAAGCAGGGGGAGCGAGAGAGGGAGAAGCAAGCTTCCTGCCAAGCAGGGAGCCCAATGCGGGGCTCGATCCCAGAACCCTGGGATCATGACCTGAGCCGAAGGCAGATGCTTAACGACTGAGCCACCCAGGCGCCCCTGAGTCGGTTTAATCCTGTCAGTGAGAAAGAAATGACTCTCTTCCTGGTGAATTAGCATTTCTCGAGCCATTCAATTCTATTGAATGAATTACCTAAGCCTTAAAGTAGCTCATCCTAGAGGTCACAGCAGACGTAAGAGAACTGACTTCATTGTGTTGGACCACCTTTTTTTTTCTCCACCCGCCATGGTGGATTTAAAACAATGCAGTACTTTTCAGACCCTTGCCGGTTTTGCTAATGCATATATTTTAGAAAGACTCATTTTAAAAGAAATAATTCTCTCACACCTGAATGTAACCTCTGATTACATTCTGACGTGTATGGTTTTGCACGTTACCCCTGCACAGCTCCGAGGGCATCCTTCCAGTAGGCTGCGGTGTCGATGGGGCCTCCTGGAGATGGTGCAGCTTAAAACTTGCCAACCTGAATTCCCCTTCCTCCAAAGGAAAAATGTAGATGATTGGGCATCGCCATGAACACACACTTAAAAGGAGCAAAACCAAAATGGTGTGGTCACTCAGACCTTTTGGAGAAATTTTAGTTTAGGAAAAACCACCTCCAAATGCCTTTTATTTTATATTTTATTATTTTTTATTTATTTTATTTTATTTTATTTTATTTTAGATACCATTCCCTGGTATCGCAGGCACATAGAAGCTGAAATTGAGACGAGCACTCAGCCGTGGCCAGAAGTGGAAAGGAGTAATTAACATTAACTATTCATATTGCTCTAGGAATTTAAAACTGAAAAATTAATTTTTGTGCAAGTCAGTGTGAAATTTTTTTATAAATCGGTCATTAAAATGACTCTGGCGTTACCAATTATGCATCAAAGATTACTTGACGTAACCCGCAACTGACTTGATAGCAAGGCGCAGTATGGGAAGAGAATGATCCAGTATTTAGTTAGTATTATGTATCCAAATCTATGTCTGAATTTTATAGGAAGCAAAATATGTCACTTGGTGAAGTTGAAGGATTAGTTGTAATAATTAAGGATAGACTGTTATTCCTAAATTTATAGCAAGCACATGATAAAGCAGAACTTTTAAATTACAGGTTTGGATGAAATGTGGAACAAAAGACCTGCATTGGCCCCTGTAACAACCGGCATAACAATGTGATAATTACAAGCTATACTTCAGCCCTCACGCCCTCAAGTGCAATTTACTGAATAGATTAACAAGGAGCAACAAAGAAAGGGACTAACTTTTACAAAGGCCTATTTTGCACCACATACTGTGTTAGATATGTAACTGTTACTGATTCATTTAATTCTCATTATCCCTCTGGAATGTAGATGTTGCCCTCCTATTTAATATGCTGGATTTCTGCAGGATTATAAATGCTCACGATCACCTAATGAGAACACCCACGTTATTACTGACTCAAATACCATGCTATTTCTGCTGTCCTAGGATGACTCTCAGATACAGCATAGTAGGTGTACAAACTTGGGAATATTTTAAGAGCACTCAGGATAGCTAATAAAGGAACTATTAATATAAGCTACAAGCATGCCCAACTGATCAAACGTCATTTGCTGCGGCTGATAATGACCTAAAATGGGGCACCCTACGCAGTTTTAAAGCTCTTTTTTTTTTTTTTTTTTTTTATTCATTTGACAGAGATAGACACAGCGAGAGAGGGAACACAAGCAGGGGGAGTGGGAGAGGGAGAAGCAGGCCTCCCGCAGAGCGAGGAGCCCGATGCGGGGCTCGATCCCAGGACTCTGAGATCATGACCTGAGCTGAAGGCAGACGCTTAACGACTGAGCCACCCAGGCGCCCCTTAAAGCTCTTTTGATGCTGCTTAAGGAAATGATCCTTCTTTCATTTCTTCTTTGCTCAGTTCACTGTTAAGAAATGATCTCCAGCGGCGCCTGGGTGGCTCAGTCGTTAAGCGTTTGCCTTCGGCTCAGGTCATGATCCCAGGGTCCTGGGATCGAGCCCCGCGTCGGGCTCCCTGCTCCGCGGGAAGCCTGCTTCTCCCTCTCCCACTCCCCCTGCTTGTGTTCCTTCTCTCGCTGTGTCTCTCTCTGTCAAATAAATAAATAAAATCTAAAAAAAAAAAAAGAAAGAAAAAGAAATGATCTCCAGGGGCACCTGGGTGGCTCAGTCAGTTACGTGTCTGCCTCGGCTCTGGTCATGATCCCGGAGTCCTGGAATCGAGTCCCACATCCGGCTCCTCGCTCAGCAGGGAGCCTCCTTCTTCCTCCGCCTGACATGCTCTCTCTCTGACAAATAAATAAATAAAATATTTGAAAAAAAAAAAAAAACAAGTATCTCCAGAACGGCCTTGTGTTTTCCATGACGATCAGTTCTACAAATGCCAGTTATAAATTAGTTAAGACATTCCAAAAATGTTCATGTGAGAACTGTTTGACTTAGGGACATGGAAATTGAAACAAAGTCAAAGTAAGCTGTAACTAGGAAAGTTACATATATCTATCCTAGATAATGAGGAGCCTGTGAGACTTTTGCTTCAGTTAAGAGAAATTCTTTAGCACATACCGTCTATCTTCATATTATGCAAAGATAAAAGTAATCTTCACAGTGAAATTAAAATTAATGTCAAATGACGTGGACTGACTAATAACTTCCCTACATGGGTTTTTATGTTGAGTGATTGTAAAACCTGTAGATACTGTTCAGTAAGCACTTAATTGCATGCCAAGCACTGTGACGTGCTCCTCAAATGTGATTGCACATAATTCTTGCAACAAGTCTGTGAATGAGGCATTCTTATCTCCACATTAAAGAGAATGAAGTTGGGCTTACTGAAATTGGAGAACTTGGCCAGAGTTACACAGGTTGGACAAAAGCCTCCTCTGGACATTCAACCTGTATATCAGTGGCCAAAGCCCATGATTTTAACTACTACTTCATGCTATTTATAATTAGGTGATATTTTAGATAAGAGGATTTGTTTTTATTTTTTCAATGAGCAGCAAATATTTGGAAATCTCTATTGTCTTTTTAAATTTTTTTTTCTTACAGGGAACCAAAGTCCTGCAGATGTTCATGTGGTACCTGAATCCACGGCAGGTGTTTGATCTTTCTCAGGAAGGGCCCAAAGATGCGTAAGTCTGCAAATAACCCCCCCGTGGTCCACACTGGTTTAGGCAAGCAAGAAGGACTTCTGCTGTGAAGTCAAGCTTCATTATTAGATTACCTTGTGAAATATTTTCTGACCATCCCTCATTGACTTTCTCAACTGTAGTCACCTCCCTTAAACCTTCATCTGACGTTTCTCCTCCGACTCTTCTTTGGGCTAATTCCCTTCCAAACTAGCTACACAGTTGTTAACTCAGGGCATATTTCTCGTGTGTTTGCTGTTCATGTGCCTGCAACTGTAGATTATTTACAAGTCTGCACTGAGAAAGGATTTGTCCTTTTTCTACTTATGCATGTACAACTTGGGAGATGTACATTAGTGAGAATGTAAGTGTATCTTTGGAGAGTGGCCATATTTGTTTATGAATGTGTTCGTGTATTTGAATAAGAGGTTTGTGTGTGCACCTGTGTCCATTTGAGACAGATTAATTGATTATGCCTATGGATTCCACACCAGAATGGGAAGACATTTTAATTCCTGCTCAATCCCTTTTTCTGAAGTTCTCAGAAGTTTCATTCTGTTTCTGTTAGAAGTGCTGAAAATAAAGTTTAGACGTAGGTGACATGTATCCTGTATCTTCCCTTTGGTGGCGGTGGTCCTGTATGTGGTGGAAAAGAGCAGGACCATTTCTGCTACTGTGGGATTCCCTTTTTAAAACCCATGTATTAACATAGTTTGGATGTCATTGGATAAACAGAACTTAAGGGATACTAATTATTTTTAAATAAGTAATAATATCAGAGGCAAAGTAGCCAGCTGAGATCATTTCTAGAGAAATAATATTCCTGTATGATATTAATAAATCATATATTTGAAGCATTCAGGAGAACATTAAATATAAAAATTAATTTCTGCCATCATTCTTTTAATCTATGAACTTCTTCACCACTAGAGTTCGCTATAAAACTTCTCTATTTTCTTTTGTGTATTTGGATGGGCTAAGGCAAATCTGCTACCCTGGCTTTTGCCCTTTCAGATGCTTTTCTTAAAATCTTATCACTTTGGTTAGACTTTAGGCAGAGCCTTCATAGGTCATCCTAACGAATGTGGCCAGATTGCCAGAAAAAAAAATACCTTGATTTGGAAGATGATATTTTTTAGAACAGAGACATTGACAGTTTCACTTAAGGAAATGTTTTAGCAGGGGTGCTATAGTTGTGTTTTCTCAAGAGCCAGCATGAAAAATGATCTAATTTTAAGCAGACAAATTTTAAATAAAGAAAAATCAGTAAATCTTCCCTCTTTGGGCTGAGGAGTATAAATTTGGCTCGAGTGTTAGTGAATGAGTGGAGAGAGAGCTAGAATTGTAAGTGTGTGGTAATGCTGTGGGCATCCTCCCTCCACCCTGTCTCTCGGAAAAGGTTTACTGGGATTAAGAGTGGAAAGTGTAAGTTTGAAAAGCAAATCCAGGAAAAGCTGACAAAAAATAAGGAGGAGACATATAATGACTAGTGATTACCAGTTAATGAGGATTTTCTTTGAGAAAGGAGGAAGGAGTATGATGGGAAAAGAAAAGAAAGTCGGAACTAATTAGGAAAACCATGTGAGTTGATGCATTAATAGGGATTATGGGAAATAAAACTCTGGGACATCCTGAAATCCCATTCCAATGTCAGCCATTTAAAAATGATTTTTGCTGCCAACCTCTGATCCAGTTGTTGGGGTCCATCCCCTTGTGATAACTTGGTAACTAGTTTTGATGACATCATTATCCTCATGATTATACATTTTCTCCAGTGGACATCCCCTCCTCCTCTTTTGCTCATGTTTTCTCTCTGCGATGGCCAGTGATGAGCTCTTTTGTTTACTTCATGTTCTTTTTCCTCTACAGGCTTGAGTTGTATAGGAAAGTACCAAATCTGCGAATTCTGGCCTGTGGTGGGGATGGAACGGTAGGTCCTCGAGATAGAATCAAGCTCTCTCCCTTATTTCTTCCATCTTTCTTTTGCTCTCTGTATGACAGTTCTCTTTATTCATTCCCACCTCACCTCTTGCCAGTCCCCTAAGACCTAGGTCTCTGTCTATGAGAATCATAGCCCATAAAGGCTTAGAAGAGATGTTGTTATTGTCTCCTGGATTCTTAAATTATGTTCTGCTCCCTCAGCTTTACTGTTACCCCTTCCTGTTCTACAAGGTAAGAAGGGAGTCAGATCATTAGAATGAAGGTTATAGATGACTAAGTTCTTAATTTAAAAAATAACTTATTTATTTTGGTTCTTAATAATTGGTCACAGTCATTAAGGAGAAGTATATGGACAAAATTACTGCATTTGTTCTTTTATGAGAGGAGATAAAACTTAGAATACTGGCAGTGGTTTACCTTAAAGATCATTGATTGGTTTCCTTTGTATTCATTTTTGAAGAAAAGATGGAATTGTGCTGAAGTTTAATATTATGGGTATATTTTCCTCTATTTGTCTCATCTGTTTCTCCATTTGCCCTCTACTTATGTTGGTATATTTAGCAAAGGCAGAGAATTGAGAACCATGACATTTAGACTCTGCTGCCCAGTGTCTTTTTCTTCTGTATTTGGAGTCCGCTCTCACAGGACCTAGAATTTTTATTATGAACCCTCTTTGGCTTTTCTCTAATCTCCCTAATTAGAATGTTTTATTCTTGAAGGTAGCAACAAAATCTTTTAACTACCTCTCATAGCACTTAATACAGCATTGGATATACATTATATACCAATAAATGCAACTGAAAAAAAACAGAACAGTGTTTCCACTGGTCCTTTAAGATACTCCCTGAAGATGAAAACATTTTTCAGTTGGGAAAATAGTGTTTACCTTTGTCAAGATTCACAATGCACATTATTAGCTTATAAAATTCATTATACAATTTTACAGCTGAGAAGCCAAACCTGTTTCACTTTATTTAACCCAGTGTTTTCCAAAACTATTTGACCATGGAATATTTTCTGCCACAATACTAATTAAAGTTCAATCAGTTGAAGTGTTCTAGGATAGGCTGGTTTGGAATTTTCCCAACTTTTTTAGTAGAATTATATCCAAACAAATCCTCTGGGAATATATTTGTATTTAGTATATAGTATGTGTGTGTGTGTGTGTGTATATATATATATATATGTATATGTATATATATTTGTATATTAAATATATATTAGTATATTTATTATGTGTAACATACATATACACACACAGAGTGTTCTTAGCTCAGCTGTCCCCAGGTTAGTTATCTTAAAATATAAACTTATTGTGACCCTTTACTACAGTTCTTTTCCTTATTTTAGAATCTCCTTATCTTTCTATATGGCTTCAGCATTTGCTCCCATCTTTTCTCCTTCACAGTGATAGCAGAAAGTTGAGGCTATGCCTGTTGTCCTGAATTCATAGTTCTTAGCCTTTCTTCATGGCTCAACCGAAGTGACCATGACCTCAAACGCATGTCCACTTCGCATTCCATCTTTACATCTTGGGCTTCACCACTGACTGAGTGCCACCCCTTCCAAATTTCTCGCATCCTCCCGGAGCCTCCTGGCAGCTCGCTCTCGCTTCTCCTTTCTTCTTCCTTTCCTCTTCTCACTGGGAATGTGTAGAAAGCACGTTCTAGGTTATGTGGTTTTGAGGCATTCTCTGCAACTAGAGAAGTATTTGAAAACCTGGGGTTTTAAAGCCTGAAGGACGAAGAGAAGAGAGCCGAGTCCAGACACTCGTGACACAGTGGCCGTTAGGGAATCCAGGCCAAGGTTCCAAAGAAAAATGAAAAGATCGAGGTAGAAAGGACCACTCATAGTCTATTCTGTCAAGAAAAAAAAAAAAACAAAAACAAAATACAAAGGAGTTTCAAGAAAGACGCAGTGGTTATATCCTGAAGGAGAGACTGGAGAATTATCATTGATTTTGGAGACTAGGAGGTAACTAGTGGTTTTCAAGAAAACCATCTCAGTAGCATGTCTGGGACAAAACCAGAATGACAAGCAAGTGACACTTGGTAGATGGCTAATGAATCCTAAAGACCAGACCCAATTACAGTGTTGGATATCTGTGAATACGCCCTGGTGCCATTAATAACACCTTTTTTACATAAAGACCAGCTAGTTCTCCTACTTAGCCTGTCTTTTCTAGCCTCCTTTCTTTAAATATACCATAATTAATAGGTACTCTGCAAGGCTAGATATTACTCTTCTTTTATGTCCTAGGTAGTTTTTCCTCCTGGGGACCGTATCTATGTTCCTGGCTTCAGTTTTCACATCCTTCCACATAACTTACAAATGCCCTTGACATTCATACTCGGGTCCCTTGCAACAGGCATGCTCCTAAGGAAAGTAGTAGATTTACCCGAGGGTTGGTGCATACTTTTGTACTAATTATTTTCTCAGTGGTAACCTCTGTAGTTTAATCATTCAGAACCAAGACTTGGCTTATCTTGTACCTTATATGAAACCAGGTTTTATTTTATTTTACTTTACTTGGTTAAAATGGATGTGTTGTGAAAGAGGCCTGGAGTTTATGAAATGTTTCTCTAGGTAAGTGATTGATATTTTTAATCTGATTAGTTTAGAATATGAAACTTTTAATTTTGAGTAGGGGCAGAGTTTCTATAAAGGTGAGGCCTCGTGATGGATTTATGAAGAAAGCTTGCTGGCTTGAGGCAAGTGAAGAATAATTCCTGAACATGTCAGGTATACATTTGACATAAGGCATTCAGCCTTTACTCGGGGAGCATATCCATCACTGTAGAAGCTGTCAGAATTCTGTCAGTATAGTGACAAGGTCCCAGAGAGAATCAGGAATGGATTTTTTTTTTTTTTGACTGATTAGGAGGAGGATATATTAACCCTTAATGGCATTAGTTTGTGCACAAAGTAGTATTTCATGTATAGATGTCTCGCGTCAATTTGGAAACAAGTTCTTTGGCTTCACTGCTAGTTCTGTTTCGCTCTGCCTCCTTGCACTTTTAAATAACCCATCTCTTAGCACTGCACCTGGGGCAGGTTTCTAACCCTCCTTTGAGACCTTCTAAGTCTGCAAAGGGATACATTTGCCATTTCAACATGCGATCATAGAAAAATCACTAATGAGATAGTTTGTGTTCAATGTGTGCTGTCTTCAAAATCCGGTGTATATTTCTACTTCCATCATCTCCAGTTTGTATTAGACACATTCCAGCGCTCAGTCACCGCCTGTGGCCAGTGGATGCTTCAGTGGACAGTGCAGGTGTGGTCTCTTTGGAACTGGTTAGCACAGTCCTAAGGTGGTCACGTAGTTGCGGGTATTGGATGGGCTTGTCTCACCTTTGATCTCTAGGCTGAAAGAAAACTCCCCTCACTTAAGAACGATCTCAGACCTGGGGCACCTGGGTGGCTCAGCCGTTAAGCGTCTGCCTTCGGCTCAGGTCATGATCCCAGGGTCCTGGGATCGAGCCCCGCATCGGGCTCCCTGCTCAGCGGGAAGCCAGCTTCTCCCTCTCCCATTCCCCCTGCTTGTGTTCCCTCTCTCACTGTGTCTCTCTCTGTCAAATAAATAAATAAAATCTTAAAAAAAAAATCAGTGATGATAGTCACTGTAAAAAAAAAAAAAAAAGAATGATCTCAGACCTTCATGTTTATAAACTAGTTGCTTTTTGGTCATGTGGCGATTGTATACTCTTTCCCTTCTATGGCCACATCTCTACCTGTCCAGCTCCCCATAGCCATCCCCCTGCTTAAATATCGAAGGGCATGTGAACCAAGACCCCAGAGGCACACATACCCTCCCCTCCTGATGGCTTCTCAAGGTGTAATGTGATCCCGACCTATCTGGCTCCTGACCTTGGTAACTGGGCTGGATCTGCTGGTCATCCTTTGACCATGTTAACGTCTATCCGAAGGCCTGGAATTAAACTACTTGGCCATCCACTTCATGCTTATTTCTTGATCACTTGGCTTCCCTAGGTGAGGATACACCCCAAACAGTAGGCACCTCCGTGCCCTGACTTACTACAGCCACCGCAGGGAAGAAAGTGGTATTTCCCTCTAACTGACAGTGGCAAGCACATCATTCCAAGCCCCTTTCCTCCCAAAGCCTCAGCTTATCTCAATCTCTCTACCCGCCCCCATCTCCCTCACCTTCTATCTTGATGTCTTTAGGGCTGACTTTAAACATTTCTTTTAACACACAGCGACTTGTAAGCTATGAAGTGCAAACATAAAGTATCAAAAGGAAGAATTGTAGTGTACACATTCGAAAGGGACACCCAGGCATTAAGTGCTATCTTGATGATCTTTCAGTTCAGAAATGTGAGCCTTGTTTCCTTTTGGTTTCTCAGTATGCCCATCCTTCACTTTTTGCCAGCATATAAGGCGATGCAACGTATACCTGGTCTGTTCAAAGAAAGTGTCAATTCACTGCTCTTCCTGCCCCTCCGCCGCCTCTAATGTTAGTACATTGCAGAATGAAACCACTGCTCAGCACGCACCGGGCAAACATTGGGTGATGGCTAGGGTGCCCCACGGACAGGTGGACAGGTGGACAGGTGGACAGGTGGACAGGTGGACAGGTGGGGGCAGCACTCACCAGCCAGGCTGCTTGGCTCAGGCACAGAGCCCTGGAGCCTGGCCTTACAGATCTGGCAGGCCTGCTCTTCCCAACACAAAGGCAGAAAGGAACGCTGCAAACTGGGAAGTGATTTCACCCAGTCCGGACCGTTTTCTTCAGTTGTGGTGGAAAGAATGCCAAGTGCTGTGTTTTGCAATTAATTACATTTAACTGAAGGAGTGCTGGATGAGCTGGTGGAGATGATTTGGGTAAATGTGAAAGCCCAGCAAACACAATCCCTGCCACGAGCCTGAAGCCTGAGCTTCCCAAAGGAACGGGTTCCTGGTAAGGGAGAGGCCCCAGTAACAGCCTTGGGCCTGAAGATATTTTATATTAGTTTTGCTTTTATAAGGACAGATATAGGTTATTACTCAAGATCTTTTACGTCTCCTGCTTTTGTAGATGTATTTGTTTACATTCTCTCTCTTTCTTTGCAGTGCTTTTCTGCTTCAGTACAGCTTGGCTTTTCTGTTTTGGATAGTCTCTGGAAGACTTTGTGGTTGATGGCAGTCAAAGGTGGCATTGATTTGTGACCCTGAGGTTCA
Source organism: Leptonychotes weddellii (assembly GCF_054177405.1). Lineage (NCBI taxonomy): Eukaryota > Metazoa > Chordata > Mammalia > Carnivora > Phocidae > Leptonychotes > Leptonychotes weddellii. Next base: position 14,190,486 of record NC_138380.1, read on the forward strand.
GCTTTAAGTGGAGAGACAGGAGGAGGGCATTTTGCTTCTTGGAAACTGGACCTTCATAGAGGAAGTGAAGAGGAAGAAAAATAAAGCTTAATCATAGCAGCTCATGTTAATTAAGCATTTCCTGTTGTGGGGCATATACTAAGTCATGTCTACATGTCATTGAACTGATAACATAACCCTAAGAGTCTTGGGAACTTGGAGAGATTGAGTGGCTTACTTAAACTTGCCTAGCCAGTGTGTGATGGGCTCTGTTTCCCTCTTCAGGCCTACCTTCCGTTGCCTTCGGAGGAAGCTGGTGTTGAGTCATCTAGCTCTTGGATGAGAAAAACTCTTAAGGATGGTGCAAAGCAAAGATACAGACCCACCTCTGCCAAAGAACTATTATTAGTCTAACACTGATGGCATTTGAGAGAATTTCACGACACATCTTGGTTATGAAAGGCAGGTGACATCTGATGAGTCCAGGGTTACGTGATGATGAAATACTAAACCTACCTGATTGTATTCAGGGAAAAAGGGTATATCTGGCCATTGGAAAAAGAAGGTAGAATATATTTATGCGGTTCTTAAATCAATTGCTAAGAAAGGGGAAGGTCCTTTCATTCAAATCAGTTATACATTTTCCTTTGCTGCTTAGGCGAAGTGTGAGAGAAAGAGAGAGGGTGAGAAGTCCCCGTGTCCTGAGGGCTCCTGCCTTTCTGAGGATCCACGGCACAGGATCACATGGATTCTTGGTCACTTTCTTTGAGAAAACAGGAACCCCTTCAGAAGGTTTAAATGAAGGCTGTTATACCGATTAAAGGATTATTGGAAGATACCTCATCAATTCATGGGAGTTACAGGACACTCATTTCAGTCATTTGAAACATATTTGTATTTCATGCACTGTGGACTAATCCCCTAACCTTCCCATCCATCTTGGTATTAGCGTTCTTCCTGCGATTTGGAAGATTTCTTTGCAGGCTTCTCTTCGGAGGAAGTTATTTTGTTGTGTTTTGTCTTTCCCTTTGCTTTGTCCCCCTCCTTTCATTATTCCTTCCTCGTCGTTTGCATGGTTTCCAGGACTCTGCGACTCGAGCGGGTTTTCGGTAGGTGACTCAGGCACCCATCCTGGGGAGATGTCCCATGTTGGAGGTCTGTAAGTGAGCCAGTTGGGAAGGTGGGCCCACCAAGAGGCTTCCTCCTTCCAGCTTCAACGGCTCTCCACTGTCTTTGGGCTATGGCCTTGAGCAGGGCTCCTTCATGCTCTTTTCCAGCTTCTCTCCTACTGGCCAACAGGGAGCCTCGTTCATACGTGGCCTCCTGCTGGGAGGTGTGACCTTTTACTCCCTATTATCAGACGGAAGCTGAACTCCTGGCTTTATCGGCTTGCCATTTTGTGTTTGGTTTGCTTCTGGTCCCCGAAGATTTATTTTTCCTATCATTGTGCCTAGAGTGCAGTGGGTATTGGAAATGTGAACACATGGCATTATCTTTACCAGGAAAAGAGAGACCTGTTTCACCTGAGCATAAGAAAAAAATTTCTAATTTAAATCCACCCGAAAGAAAGTAGACTGACTTGTGAGTACAATTCGTAAGGGGGAGACTGAGTGTTCATCTCTCGGAGAAGTTCGAAAGAGACTGCCTTCTGTATAGGAGATGTTGGATTCCATTTCCACTGAGTTCCATTGTGTCTCCAAGGGTCTCTGGGTCGACACAGGGCTGTTTGCATCTGTAGTCGGTGATCCCTGATTGCTGGGGTTGCTGAGTTTTCATGTCTTGTCATAGTTTATTAGAGGGGATCTACTTCTGTGTGCAGTTTGTGTTTTTAGCAGCACAGGGCTAACAAAGGCATCAGAACTCTTTAGCATCTGACCTACACTTCAACAGCAAGCCTTTTTAATACCATCTGTAAAAACTAGGAACATGTGGGGTCAGAATCTAAGGAGTCGTCTAGGAGTGACTTGTCCAGTTTGAGGGGGTGGAGGGACTTCTGGATACTTCTTTAGATCTGGAGTTTTAGTTCATCGTATTGGGTGACCATGGTGGTATGCCTTTCTAGAAGGTAAACGCAATTTTAGGCTTCTTGATGCACGGGCAAGTTTTATATACTGGGAAGAAATACTGTGGTGGAGAAAGGATGGAATCTTTAAATGGAATCAAGGGACCTGATATAATTCTGACACTGACACTCCTCGTTATTTAGTCTTGAGAAAATTTCATGACCTTTTTGCACCTAAGTTAATAAATATGCAAATTAACTGAACTTGACTGAGCAATTTCTAAGGTTTCTCCAGCACTCCAAAGATTCCAAAAGTACATACTGCTGTCTCCAGCATGATCAGGCAATATCCAGACTGGGATTTAGGTCTTTATTTAAAGGCTCCCTGCACCAGAGTGGCTAAGAGGTTAGCCTTGGTGTTTGGCATCCGTGACTTTGAATGCTGGCTGTATAAGTGATAGGCTATTAAGGAAGTCATTGAACCTTCCAAGTTTTGGCTTCCTTACTGATAAAATGGAGAGGAGAATTATTCCTACCTTACAGAATTGTACTGAACCTTAATAATATAATTACAGAACTTTGCTCAGGGATCAGCACCTAGAAAACAATGGTATATCCCTCTCTTTGTTCATTGTAAGCTCCTTGAGAGCAGCCATCTACCTTACTTATCTTAGCCCAGCTCATTCATCTTATTTCAGTTGCTTAGTTCTGTGTTTTATATGTAGTGGTGTTCAATAAATGTACTGTTAAAGTACAGTTTAAAAAAAGATTTTAAATAGGACTCATATGAATATAGAATAAACGCATGTCAAATTTATTTAGCTCTTTAATGAAGGAGCCAGCAAGATGATAAAGTCGATTTATTGGAGAAATAGAGGAAAAGGATGATGTAGTTCATACCAAAATAATTTTTCTATATTTGAGACATAATTGGTTTATCGCCTTATGGGGGAATAAAACTAAACCTTTAACATAATCTTCTATTGTCGACATTTGTATCTCCACAGGACAGAAATCTTCCTGTTAACCTGCAGTCATAAAGTTCTTAGGCCTGTGAAACACTACTTTAGTCTGACATTGTGAGGATATGCAAGTTTCTTTTTGCTATTTCCAAGTTTGGTGTAATTATTCTAAATAGTTACAAGACCAAACCTAAAGTATTATTTATCTTAGAAAAAGATTAGGTGGGAATATGATTCTAGTATATAAGTATCTGTTTTCTGCCTAAACTTATAATAAGTACTAGGACCATCCATAATTATGTTTTCTTAATGTTTCATTAAGAAGAGTATAGGGATATTTAGGAAAATGCTACTAATTTCTACGATGATGCTTTGGAGGGGAACCATTTAATGAGTGCTTACAGGGACTATGTCAAGGACTTTATATACATTTTAATTTAATCTGTAAACAATCTTGTGAGGTAGGCATTATCTCCATTTTGAAAATCAGGTAAATAAATCTCAGTGAGGTTAAATAAGATTATGTAGCCAATATGAGCCAGAATTGAAATTCAGTCTGATTCTGAGTCTTATATTGTCTCTAGTGCCTATGTTATAAACCTCCCTAAAAATTTTAAACTGTTCTAAATTTTAAGGTAGATCTCAAGTTAAACATACAGATGAGTGGGTCTAGTTTTGCTTACATGACAGCATATACAAAACAGTCCTTCTCCCTGGAAGAGACTTGCCATTTTGAAACCACTTCAGATAAGTGGTCTGTTTCTTGGCCACTAGATTAAAACATATATGTTTTAAAGAAAAATCAAACCATTTCATTTGCTTTTTAAAGCTTTCTTCTCTCAGGTTGTCTTTGTCACTTACCTATCTTTCTTATATCTCTTCTGGCCCCCGAAATGTCTGTAGGTGGGCTGGATCCTTTCTATTCTGGATGAACTGCAGCTGAGCCCTCAGCCTCCCGTCGGGGTCCTTCCTCTGGGGACTGGGAACGACCTGGCTCGAACTCTCAACTGGGGAGGGGTAAGAACTGCTCTCAGGGGCTGCCCGGGCCGTCAGGCAGAAGGAGCCTCGAACCCACAGATGTTTTAATGGAAGGGCAATATGCTACTGTTGTCCAAAGAATAAGTTAGAATTGAGGATCAGGGTGCCCATGCATCATGATTTCATCTGGGACCTTTTTCAGTTTAAACTTAGAATCATCTAGAGAAGAAAGTGTGGTATAAAAATGGGGGTTAGTATATAGGCCTGGGGCTTCTTGAGGTATCCATTGAGAGGCAGTTGGGTGGGTTGGTCTCAGGTCTTCATGTAAAGACCTGAATTGATTTTGACCCTTAGCCCCTGGCCAGAATAGCAAATCTGGTTCAGATTATAATCCTTACTTCGGGAGAGTTATGGCTTTTCTGGAGCATTTTGTTTTTCTGGTTGGTGTCATCATGGCTGTGTTATTCAGGTAGCCAGCTGTCCTTTCCACCGGAGAGCCAACTTTAGGCAGGCTTAGCGGAAGAAGTTTACCTGTCACTAGCCAGCCGTTTTATTAATTTTTTTTTTACAGTGTTAAGATAGTAAGAAGGCACAATTTGCTAACATATGCAGCCCCACCAGCTTTTTATTTATTCATAGGAGAGATTGGGCTGGGCTCCATGAAAATTATCTTCAGCTATTAGCAGATATTAATTTGACCTTTGTGTGAATTAACCTCCCTTGGGTGATAATTATCTTCGGATATTAGCAGATATTCATTCGGTATTGGGTGAATTAACCTCCTACAGGTCTTTTTTATTTTTTCAAGTGGGCATAGTGGAAATGATAATACATTAGTTGCTTCATGTAAATATGTTTATCACTGTTGACTCCTCTCATCCACATCAGTGACTTGACTATCCTTAATAATCATGCTGCCAATAACACATGCTCGAGGAGTAAGTGGTTGCCTAGTAGGGCAGCGCCTCAGACAGACTTGCCTTAGTAGTGTCCCTCTACAAGGTTAGGAGAGGTGAATGAGGTGGAAGGTTAATAGAAAAAGTTGTCTATCCTCTGCCACCGTGATTCTCTTCCTCCTCTTCCATATACACTTGTTCTGTGTATCTCTCAGATTCCTCTAGTAGGAGGCCTGGGGAGTCCTGTTTTCATTTTGACAGAAGCAACCCTCCAGCATGGCCCTCAAATGCCTACCAGTGACTGTTGGTTCTTGGTGCTGGCGAAAATGACTCCTCACCTCAAACCAGTTAGAGCAGTATTTCTATGCACAATACCTGGGACTGTTGTCTTAGATTCCAAGTACTGCAAGGAAACCGGTCTACTTGCCCAGCCTTGCTAATTGCAAAATGAATAGAGAGCTATAGCAAAAGGGCTCTTGCTTGCATGAAATGCCTTTGGTTAATCTGTTCACTGCTCCAGGCAGCAATGCATATATTCTTTGATTCCTTAGGGCTACACTGATGAACCTGTCTCTAAGATCCTTTGCCAAGTAGAAGATGGGACAATTGTACAGCTAGATCGCTGGAACCTCCATGTGGAAAGAAACCCAGACTTGCCTCCAGAAGAACTTGAAGATGGCGTCTGTAAGGTGAGAGAGTTCTTTCTTCCGCAGAAGGGAAGCCTGGAGCATGTACCTGAGCCACAGGAAATACAATCCTGGCTGGAGAATCATGCTGATTGCTTCCTATGAGATCATAGGATGATGTTTGAGTTCATGGCTACTAGGCCTACGAGCGTAACACTACTCCGTGATTCTGCCCCACAGACTTCCTACCTGCTTCCAGAGCTCAGGGAGCTGTTCTCCATCCTCAACTTCCACACCAGAAAGAATGTATTCATTTTCTAATCTTTCAAGCATTGCAAACTCATAACCCATGAGAAGGTGAAAACTACAGATGTTCTGAAGCATTAGGCATATGGTCTTTCGATAGAAAGATAACCTCCTGAGATTTGTAGTCTCCTACTAAATATCTCTTATGTGTAGGAAGTGTTAACTAAGTCAGTTTCATCACTGGGTTGGGACTTGAAGATGTCTAAATAAATATTTTGATTTAGTATTTTTCCTTCAGTGATTGAGCTTTCATTTCCACCCAAGACAAATCAAGAGACATGCATACCTTAGTGCAGAGCCTCAGCAGAATATTTCGTTCTAAGTTCTGGTCTCAATTTCAGATAAATCTGACAGGTTGCCAAGTAGCCATTTCCTGCATATTACTTTCCACTTTTCTTCTGTGATAGTGTTTTCAAAGTTTTGCATGCATAAGAGCATTCACGTGCAGATTATGGGGCCCAGTCCCCATTGATTCTGATCACGTAAATGCAGGGTTAAGGCCCTGGATCCATACTTTAAATGGCATCCCCGGGTGCCTGGGTGGCTCAGTCGTTGAGCGTCTGCTTTCAGCTCGGGTCATGATCCCAGAGTCCTGGGATCGAGCCCCACATCGGGCTCCCTGCTCCGCGGGAAGCCTGCTTCTCCCTCTCCCTCTGCCCCTGCTTGTGTTCCCTTTCTCGCTCTCTCTCTCTCTCTCTGTGTCAAATAAATAAATAAAATCTTTAAAAAAATAATAAATAGCATCCCTGCTTTATTGGATTATGCCATTGATTGAGCCAACATTGTCATGGGCATTTTCACTTTAAAATAAATAGAACCAGATATCCTATTAAACCAAACCAAAACCAGTTATTCATTAGCACCATGATCCTGACCAATTATGATAAACACTCAAGTTTATTATTTGGCTAAAATAGGTTAAAACATGTTTTATCTTGTTTTCACATTTTTTCCCCTAAACAATAATCCAGAAATCACAAGGTTTCTGTTAGCTATCATGACTGCTCAGTAGATTTGCGTTTATAATGTCATAGTGTTGTTTGAAACCACAGGTATCACCGTGGGATATACTTCTTTCTGATGTGTTCGACCTACAGAAACTGGGTAGGATATAGTCAAAGTGAAAAGAATTATACCGTATGGAAATTTTAAGGTCCTTTCCACACCAAACTTAGAATGCTTAGGCCCTCAGTAGAAATCGCTATTTAAATCTCTTCCCAACAGCTTAAGAAATGGAAAGACTCCTTGGTACAGCCAGGGAACATTAATCCAGATAATTAAAGGGCTTTGAAAAATGGGCTTTTGAGGAGATATATAGGAAATTGGGCAATTTTTCCTGGAAAATATGAATAAGAACTTAGTAACAGACTAAATTGTGATATTATTTAGGGGATGGTGACCAGATGTTCTCCTAAAGCTATCGGTGAATGCTAAGACATGGGTTAGATTTGTAGCCAAGAAAACATCAATGGTAGGGATGAACATATCTGTGCTTTTGGCAAGATCACCAACCCTTGCTGTCATTACTAAGGCTTGGTATTTTGTTAAAGTGCAAGAACTGAACATTCTCAAATATGAAGCCAGGAGAATGAGACATGATTTTGGCATTGTTCTGTGTTTAGTTTCTCGCCTGTTCTCCAGTCAGTTGTAAACATTTCTAAGGGGGGCTGATTTGACCTCTGAATTTATGATAAGCTCTGACTCAGGGCCTCCATGGAGGGTTCATTCTTTATTTCCATTGAAAACCAAGGCCATCCGTTTTCTTTTCTTCTGTATTAACATCTCTCTGTTACTCTCCCTCTCATTTCATTTATCTCTTAATGGGATGAGGTCCTCACTCTAGTCAAACAAAATCTTACTAGTCAAGGTGCATATGAAACCCTGTAATAAACCTACTTTTGAGATCTTGAGGGTTAAACACTTCTAACAGAAGAGAAGTAGATTTCTATCTGGAGGCTAAGCCTGATAATTATCTGGAAACATTATCCAAGCTGAGATGAAATTGCTTCTCTATTTAGTTTAACATTTACCTTCCACTCTGAGTTGCAGAAGGGAAAATGGAAGAGCCACAATTTCCTTTCTAGCATTTTCCATGTGCTTTTCTCATTGTTCTAACATTGAAGCCTTAAAAGCACATGAATTTTGCAGTTCTGATGAAGGATTTTAGGTTGCATAGTCCTCTCCTTTACTAAGCTTGCGGTGGTAACAGCCAGGGACCCAGAGGACTCTAGGAAGGCTTGTGTGTGTACCCACATCTGTGTCTACATATTTCACAGTCATATTAAAGATACAAGGTCTCATAGACTAAATCAAAATTTGAGTAATACTGACAAATATGTATACACACATATATTTTTTTTTTCCCTGTAGATCAGGGGTAGCTGAATATTTCCCTCTGCCCTATTGCTTATGACTTATGTCAAAAATATATTTTAAAAAATGGAAGGGTAAACATATTAAATATTACTCATTTGGAATTGCAATATTAATATGCTGCACACAAATTCTCAAAAGGTATATTCACTGATTAGCTTACACATGATCTTTCCATTCGAATTGACTTTCTAAGTTTGCTTAGTGAGTCATTCTTTGTAACTTTTGGGCATGTGTTTCCCTCAGCTTAATTGGGCTCTCTTTTTAATATCCACAAGAATACTTCCCATTTAATAATTTGTATTTGCATCACTTGTTTCCTATACTACTTAAAATTCTTGGGAGTGTTATTTGATTTGAACTTTAACTAATGAATTCAAAAATCCCCTGTTCCTTCTCTGCAAACACCTTCTGCCTTGGGTTGTGACTAATCTCTTTCCCAGGGACTGCCCGAGAGAAGGTTTCTGGTGTTAGGCTTCATTTTACTCTTTCTGCCTGGTTCCGCACCACTTCACCTCTACTTTGTTCCTCATTGCAGCTTCCTCTGAATGTTTTCAATAATTACTTCAGCCTTGGATTTGATGCCCACGTCACACTGGAGTTCCATGAATCCAGAGGTGAGGACAACGTCCCATTCCCATCTCCCAGGGAGGAAGTTTCCAGCAGGTGTTTTGCATGTTCCCTTCTGTTTGCATATCACTTAAGTATTGACAGTGTGCATCAGTGTTGTTCATTTTAACTTTCGTGATGACCCTGGGAGCTAGACAAGATAGGAATTTGTTACAGATAGGACCCTGAGACCTAGTTGTTTAGGGTCTCAGAGATGTAAAGGATGACATCAGATGGATGTTCCAGGTCTCAGACTGCTAATTTTTAAGTTTGACTAGAAACTTTGAGGTTAGTGAACTACTAGGAAGTGATAAAGTTTCTTTCATTTGAGTCATTAAGATATTCACAGCTTCTTGAACCACCGATTGTTGAAGTCCAACACTTTATAAACCAGGGCCATTGAAATCTGGCAGCAAAAACATACAAGTCCTCCCTGGGTGCAGAAAAGAGACAGCAGTCATCTTAGAACAGTAGGGGAGCTGATCTGTGGTTTAGGTGGAAAGAAAGGGTGGTGATTGGATTGGGGGTGGAGGTGCTGGGAATGCCCATCGGACAAGCTAGAGGGGTGAATGAGAGCCAGTGGTCATGTCAAGGGCCAAAAGAGATGGTGGCAAGACTGGGGAACAAAACCATTTTTGAAAGAGAAATAAGATGAAATAATGGCACGCAGTTATATACTTCATCACATTTCTTACGACATTCAGAGCTGAGAAAGTTTAGGATCTGGGCTTATGTTTTGAATCCCCAATCTTCTGTGCTCAAGCTCACTCACCTGGTGTGTCTTCATCTCTCAAAATCTCTTATTAATGTAACTATATACATCTGTGTCTTTGCCTGTATCTACTTCTGTACCTAGTCTCTTGTGAATGTTAATATATAACCAAAATCATGCCAGGCAGTAGGTTAGTGAGTGTGTTGTGAGATAAAAGTCCATACATGAGAGGATTATTTTACTTCTTTTCCTCCAGATTCTTCAAGAGCATCAGTGGTTTTAACTCCTGGAATTTGAAGTACAGAGACCTAAAAGTTAGAATTCAAATGTCCAGATTCTAGTAATAACACAGAGGAAATTCTGATAACACTTCTATGCACTAAAGGTCAAGAGTGGAGTAGTAGGATTAAGGGTGTTAGAATACAAAATATAAGTGAAGTCCAAACCTGTAATTCTCTTACTGAGATCAGCAATTTTGGTAGGCTTTGCCTTCCTGCTTTCATAAGGCTTTGAGGGTCAAATGCTGTGTCAAATAAAAGCAGTACTCAGCATAATACCCTCCATCCTCCATCCATGTCGATGTAAATGGTATGTTGGCTAATTGAATTTAAATTAAATAATAAAATAAAATAAAATAAAAAAGCGATGCAGATCGAAGAGAAAGCCATAGTTTGACTTTTCCCTCTGAAAGGTTGGTTGATAACAGAACCACAAATATCAAATACCCAGATCAGAAACACCACCACCCTCCCATTTCCCTGCCATGGACAGCTCTTGGAGGTAGATATTCAGAGAGTCCTACTTTAGAGCCCACATTTATAGTCTGTTGGTCTCCCTATATTTTAGGAGACTTGATTTGGGGAAGTAAATGGAGATTACTTTCCTCATTTCTTAACCCATTTTTTTTCCCTCATATTCTTCAGGAGACTCTGGCTCTGGGCTTCCTAATAAAATCCTTCAGTTTCTTAACAATACTTATAATCATCACCAATGCATGCATCTTCCAAAATAGACATCCTGGCATGAAAAGGGCCTAAATGAGTAAGTGGCAGACAGTGAGCTCATTTAAGGGAGCCTAATATTTTGTCTAATTAATCTGACAATCTCCTAATGATACATTTCCTTGTACTATGATGAAACTTTCGTGTCTCAGAGTGAAGGGAACAGAGAGAGACATCAAGGAGGAAAGACCAGGCTTAGAAGAGAATTCTTGAAGGAAAGTGATTTTTTTTTTTAAAGTTGTGGGACTATTTCATTTGAAAAGGAATATGCAAACTGTGGTATATATATATATATATATACACACACACATATACACACACATAGTGTAATATATGTGTGATTATAAAAAAACTGGTTAAAAGATGCAAAGCATTAGTGTTGTATAGATTATTTCTGAGGCTTAGTGTAAGTGCTTTCAAGCAGCATGAAATGGAATTGCAAACATTTGACCTGCAGGTAAGCTAGAGCCCTTGAGGAAAACCAGCCACTGAAGAGCTGATAAGAGAAAACTGATGTTGACTGAGACTAATAGCTGCAATATTCATGAAGATGGTATAGAGATAAATATCTACAAAATGTTGGAAACAGATTTGGTTGATATGCCTATATCAGAGGTGTGGACTTCTTAGTACCTGTTAATCTATTTACTTTGCATTAATTTATGATGAAAAGCATAATTACACAAGCTAATTTTCTTTTTTTGCTTTTGCTATTTTCTGTTTATTTGGATTTTCCCCATATTTTTACCTGGATAATCAAGAAATCTCAAGCTCACCTGCAAAAGGAAAAGCAAGATAGTATGGCTACATTTTCAACAGGGGCAGACTTATTTCTTTTGGTATTAAGTGGCTATTCTCAAGCCAAGAACACTTCAAACTGTTCTCAAATGCAGACACTCACAGTTTGAGACATCATGACAAAACTTGTGTCATTTGCCATGAAATACTTGGAGGATGACCTCATGAGAGCCATTTTAAAAAAAGCCTCATGAGAGCCATTATAAAAAAATGAGCTTGTATAGAATAACCTATTAGGTATTAATAAAAGATGTGTGTGTGTGTGTGTGTGTGTGTACGTACTTGGGAATTATTCTAATCTATCTATATGAAGTGGGTAATAAATACAAATCTCACTAAGGCAGAATCTTTAAAATGTAATTGCAGAAGCAATTTTTGGCATAAATGTGAAATAGCCCATCAAATAGAGGGGACAATTAAAAACATTTGAGATAGTTTATTGGTGGTATTACTGTTTAAATGCTTTTAGAATTACCAGTAGAAAATCAAGCGAGGAGTAAAGATAGTCTTAACATTTTGATTGACTTTGTATAAAAAGAATGCAAACATTTGAATAATTTGGGTTTCTATATTTGATCAGAAAGTAGGTTTAGTTCATTTGATTAGAAAATAGAGATGCTTTCTTCTTATTAAAGTGGCTAAACCATGCATGGTTGAACTGTTCCTTGCATATCAGAAAGTGCAGTCTTTTGGAACAGGATTTGGAGATGTAACAGAATTGGCGATTTAATTTTTAGCTGGAGTCTTGCCCAGAACTTTAATAATTATTGCATTATGACAGTGCTTGAGCAAGTAGATTGAAAATATTCCCATCTATTAATGTATAGCCATGTTAACAATGATTATGGTTATCAGGCGGCAAAGTTAGGTCTCACTTTGCCAGCTATATGAATTAGATTCTCATTTTTTTGGACATGAAGGATATTAAGCACCTCAAACATTTAGCCTGAGGTTGGATGCTTAAATTTTACTGCCTCACTGAAATTACTTACTCAGAGGAGTTGAACCTTATGCTACAAGGTCAGGGAAATACAATTATGATTCTAGAGGAGGCAGTATTTAAATTTGACTTAAAATTTACTATTTTCACTGAATATACAGAGACATGCAGATCAGCATGTTTTCAAGGATTGTGAATGTTTCATGATTCATATGGAGAATGAACAGATTTCTTTAAAAAGATGTTTCAATGGCTTGCTAAATTTCATCATCACCATCACTGCAAAGCACACACTCTCAGTCTTAGATCTAGGTACTGAGACTCAAACATTTGAGAAACTCTCACTGTCCAAGGTTCTCTGTCTATAACCTTTTTTTCCATTTTGAACCTCTGCATGGCACCTACCCTTCATTCAAGATTCAAGTGTTGAATCTTGCCTCTGGAACACTTTTGATCATTCCCTTTATGTGTGACTCTCACTTCATCTGATATAGGCATATACAAAAGGATGTTATACTTTCATTTTCAAATTTATCTCCTCCACTCTAAACTCATGCAGGCAAAAGACCATATCTTCTTATATTCCCTTTGCCGAGTCCATGGCTATCTCAATAAGTGTTAGTTACAGTAATGGAGACTGTAATCAGAGGATAGGCCCCATATATAATGTAAAAGGTAACAGTAGAAAGGAATATATAGTAGGGATAAGATTAATTGTATAGGCAGTAAATAATACAGGAATTTGGCAGGGAAAATCTATCAGGGGAAATTTTCCAGAAAGGGTAAGAGGGAGCTGAGAGATAAAGGAGGAGTGTGAAATATGTAGAAAAGACGTAAAGTGGGTGAGGGCATTTCAGACAGCAAAGTATAGAGGGACAAATGAGCTTGTGATAAAGATGGGATGACCAATTAATACATAATGAAAGAGTTTCGGTGTTAGAAAAATGGATAATGTTGGTAAAACTACTTGTCCTTATGGGAGATGATGTTGGAAGACAAGATTTTTTTGGATATATACAATTTGAATTGAAGGTGGCATTGTTAGTGTAGGCATAGATTTTGGGATTGTTTATGTATATATAACTGAAGTCTTAAGATTAGGTACATACCTAATACAGAGGAATGTAGTGTGAGTTTTGTGCAGTTCAAATTGCTTATTGATTTTTATAAACATAGACTTGAACTTGTATTTATGAATATCTCCTCTAATATGCCAGACCAATTACAGACAAAAGTAGAGTTTAGGATCCTATTCTGATGGCACAGATGTTATTGTGTTGTACATAAAAATAGGATTAATATATTAAATCAATGGAATGGAAGTTATCCAAAACCTTATTATCGCCATAACTGGATTATATCTAGAGCCAAATCACTTAGGTGATTTAGATGATGAGATTTGGGAAGTTTGAGTTAATAAGATTTAGGTGAGATTTTTGGGTTTTGAGTTGATGTCCTAATGGGGATGAGAACTTTGGGGACCTTGGAAGGAATGAATGTTTTTCATATGGGAAAGATGTGAATCATAGGGGTCAGATGGTGGGCAGTGGTAGGTAGAATTTTGGCCTTTATGACCTTTGCTATTGGTATCATTCTTGTTGGTTAGGTTATTTTACATGGCAAAAAGACTTTTTTAGTGTTATTGAGGTCAATAATTAGCTGGCCTTATACAGGAAGATAATTCTGGGTTATCTGAGTGGGCCCAATGTGATACCATGAGCCCTTCAAAGCGTAAGTGGAAAGTTAAATAGGAAGTCAAAGAGATGTGGCAGAAGGGGAGTCGGATAGATTTGAAGTGTGAAAAGCACTTGATGTGCCCCTGCTGGCTTTGACAGTGGAGGGGATCCCAAGCCAAGGACTCCAGGAGGGCTCTAGAAGTTGAGAATGAACCCTCGCCAACAGCCAGCAAGGAAAAAGAACTTCACTTCTCCAATTGCAAGGAAATAGGTTTTGCCAACTATCTGAATAAACTTTGAAGTGAATCCTTTTTTTTAAAAGATTTTATTTATTTATTTATTTATTTATTTATTTATTTATTTATTTAGAGAGCATGTGCGAGTGGAGGGGGCAGAGGAAGAGGGGGAGAGAGAGAATCTCAAGCAGACCCCATTGAGTGTGGAGCCCGATACAGGGCTTGATCTCACGACCCTGAAATCACGCCCTGAGAGGAAATCAAGAGTTGGAAGCTTAACCAACTGAGCCACCCAGGCACCTGTGAAAGTGAATCCTTTTTAGAGCCCCCAGAGAAGACCTGCAGGCTGACACCTTGATTTTGGCCTTGGAAGACCCTAAGTAGAGGACTCAGGAGAGCCCAGTCCAGATTTTGGCCTAGGGAATAAGAAAACAAATGGATGTTTTAAGCTGCCACGTTTTCAGGAATAGAAAACAAATACAATTAATGTTGGTGTCCAATCAGATTATAAATAGGCTAATGGCCTAGACATACACAGTGAGCATTTAGATCTCGCTTGGTTATACCCTGTCTTTGTGGAAGAGGAAGATGGGCAATGGAGGAACTGTAGCAGTAAGTCATGGATGCTTCCACTATTGGGATCTTGGGATAATTTGAGTATTATTGGCATTTCTTGAGAATGGCCTTTCATAGTTGATCTCATACCAATTAACAGATAAAACTTCCTTAAGGAACAAGAATGCTTAAACTTTCTTACTGTCCTTTCCCAATTCTGTGAGCCCCCTTTTCTGGATATAGTTGGGGACCACGTTCCTTGGACCTTCTCAAAGACCTGTCAGTTCTTATACATACACATAGACATATTCAGCCACTCAACACGTTAAAAGCCAATAAGGAATGATTAAGTACTGTTATTTGCAGACTGTCCCTTGCTTTCTTAAGGACTGGCGTCTGCAGGGAGTAGGGAAGCTCTAACACTACCCAACATCTCTCTCAGCTCCAGCCAACCTTTGTTTCTGAGGCTTTTTGGAGTAGAGTAGATATTAAAATGGAAAAAGTGTTTAATCATCAAGACAGGCTCAATCAGGGAGTCAGGAGTATAATACCATTATACTGTCAGCAGAGATAACAGAATTTACCTCCATCTTTTCTATTTTCAGGGCTAAGGAATATGTGTGACTCTTTTCCTACCTCATTATCTTTCTGACACCTCTCTAAATGCTAGTGTCTTAACTTGTTTAGTTTTACATATTAATTGAATTTTATCTAGTTAAATTACATCTGAAGTGACTGTTTTCATCAGCTGTGTCAGTGAAATCACCAAAAACTCAGTTTATTTATTAATTTTATTCTACTCTTTTGGTTCTTACAAAACATTTTCGATCTCTTGAGAGAAAACTATTTCTTTAAAGGGAAAAAAAAACACAAAAAAACAAAGCTTAGGTTCATAGGAAAACGCCTTAAGAATGTGAACCTTTTCCAAACCATAAAGTACTGTTCTAAAAAGTACATGTTAATAGTTGATGCATGATTCACTTGATAGCTGCAGATGTTAGTGCCCTGAAAAAGTTCTATGCCAGAACTGTGGGTGCCATTTTCCATTTTCTTATTATAACTTGCTTGATAGCCAGCTCTGACCTTCTTTCTTTCATTCTTTTTAAAATTAGGGATTATGTACCCATGATAAATTGCATGGCAACAGAAATTCTAATTTTGCCTCTGGTTCCATAAAGCAAGAGTTAATGCAACGGAAAATGGTACCCAGCCAAATTTGAGTTAAGAAAGGTTAAAAAACAAACAAACAAACAAACAAACAATGTTACTTAGCAGCCAAATTTATCCTAAAGGCCCATACTGTAAAAATGGTGAATTCTGGGTCCACAAATGGGGACCAGGGAGACAGAGCACTAAGTACCACTTTTCTCACTTTTTTTTGTTTAGTCTAACCTGTAAATTAACCTTTAACTTTTGTTTGATTTTGTTTCTAGGGTTCAGAGTACTTAATTCAATAGAATAGAGGGAATGTTTAAGGAGAGGTATGAGATACAGAAACTTAAATATGTAAAAACTCTCAAGAGTCAAATTATAACATACGACTTTTTTAAGTTTGCAAGCTTTCACTCAGTTTCCATGTTATGTGCTAATATTATATTCTAATAATCATGAAAATAATCTAACGATCCTAGGTCTAGGATTATTCCTTGAGATTGTGCAGCTCTTACTCTATGGCATCTTAGTGAGGGAGCTCTTTGCTACTTTTCTTCATCTAGACAATTGTTGAGATTTGCCGTTCAAACACAGGGCCAGGACTTGAACAGTTTCAGCTAGTCAGCCAGCTGTCTGTTGAGAAACAATTTGAAGAGAGACCTTGCCCTAAGAAGGGATTAATGAGAATATGGGATAAAATAGCAGAAGGCAAAACATTGACCGTGGGTCCCATTGGAATGTCTTGGAATTCTATTAGGAAGAATGTAAGGAAGTAATTTTTCACTTAGGGATTTTATAATCCCTTATATTTGTGTGAACATTCTCCGATGCAGATTCTTGTTTAACCTTTTTTGTGGTCTTCAACCTATGTAACAAACAGGACCATACTCAAAATTAAACCATTTTTCACCCACAGCCTTTGCTGTCATATGCCCTGAATCCATTTAGCAGTTCACCTGCATATATGTATATTTATGTATCTCCAGTAAATCAATTTTTCAAGGCCTGTTACAAACAAAAGCACAGATAGTAGTTAGGAGGTTTGGTAAAATGTGAAAGCAAATTCTCTATTAATTTTGATCCAAATTTCCAGTATTTAATTACATTTGGAAGCTGCATACATAGTTTATAGAAGACGTGCCCGATGGAGGTCAAAGCAGATAATCACCCCTCATCACCCTCCTTTGTCCTGTCACCCTTGCCTTGGATCCCTGCCAGCCCTCTATTCTGAATAGAGTCCAGAGTGTCTCAACTTTTAATGTTAATCACCTGGAGAGCTTGTTAAATCATGATTCCTAGACACCACCCCCTAAACATTATAATTCAGCAGGTCTGGAATAGAGCTAATAATTTGCATTTCTAACAAACTTCCAGTTGATGCTGATGCTGCCATTTTGGGGCTACACTTTTGTAGCACTGGACAACTATACCAACTGGCCTGTAACTAAGGGAAAGATGATAATAAGGCTGTTGACTCTATTGGATCTGTGGGGTGGGGAGGGAGGGGGAAGAAGAAGAGTGTTAATGGAAGTCACTACCTTTAATGAGGTCTCCATAACAAAACTACCTGTTTCCTTTCACAGAAGCAAATCCAGAGAAATTCAACAGTCGTTTTCGAAATAAAATGTTCTATGCAGGAGTAAGTATATATTCTATTTTATAATTATGTATTATTTAATACTAATTAAATACTAATTACTCATTGGTAATAAGGATACTAACTATATGAAAAATCATTATCCATCTCAGATGTTTCTAAATATTTCTATGTATGATTACAGTTTAATGCCTTGGTTTACAATTAAGATGTATTTAAGTTGGTAGAAAGGGAGCTGGTGTTCATCATCTTTGAACTTCAAAGCTTGAAGGCTTCCTATCGTATGGAGGGGATGATATTCAAGGAGCGATAAGAGAAACATCAAAGGCAGTCTAGAGAATGGGGGAGTTAGGCAGACCGAAAGATGTATGGAAAGTCTTGGGTAAGAATGTGGTTTGTACAGGAGTACATACGCATCAGTGTTTGGAGGAGAAATTGGCAGAGGCTGGGCAGTTTCTCGTGGAAGCATATATGTGAATAAAGGAGGTCTTTTTTCCTTCTCCTCAGGGACATCCCTGGGGATGAATGGCCAGAAAGGGGGGGAGGTGTGTGGAAAGGCCTCCAAATTACTGATTTAAAAAAAATGTAGTTTAAATTTAGACCACCGGATAGAGAGAATTGAAATAAAAGGGGAGAGGGTGAAGCAAGACATTCTTAGTGGCAAGTTAAAGATGATATCAGCACCCAGTGGTCTAGTAGGAGGTCAGGAAAGGTCATCAGAATAAATCTTCCAACTGACCCTTGGAATTACCTACTTTTTAACTTTTCTACTGTGTTCTTAAATTTTATTATAGGTTATAGTTTGAAAACAAAGAGAGTTTTCAGCTTAACAGCCACTGCATTTGGCTTTGCATTTAGCAAGAAAAGAACTTCTTTATATTTTGAATAATTTAGAAGCATTAGGAACTATTTATAATATGGAAGCAAGGATTTGGCATAACCATGTGATTAAGTTTGGTTTTTCTCCTTTATTTCTTTGTGGTATAGGCGGCTTTTTCTGATTTCCTACAGAGAAGTTCTAGAGATCTATCCAAACATGTTAAAGTTGTTGTAAGTATTGAACATGTTGACTCAGTTCATTTGAATATAAATATATATGCTGCAAAAACATACCCCAAATACCAGTTTATGTACTTAGATTAATCAGTGGGTTACATTAATTCCAGAAATCATTTAATGTAGTTCATTCAGCCAACATTTCTGAGAATATAGCCCTGTGTTGGCAACTGTCTTAGTTGCTGGGGATGGACGGACAGCTAGTTTCACTCCTGAAGAAACTCACAGTTGAATCGCAGAGATGGGCACGTAAGTCATTGCATAACACTGTAGTTAATATTGTTGACTATGTACACAGTATGGTGGTGGCGCAAAGAGGGAAATGGAAACTGACTGTGGTGGGTTTAGGGAAACTTTCATCAAAGAAGTGATGTTGAGCTGGGTCTTGATGTAGAAATAGGTGCTCACCCAACAAATATCTTTATTTCAAGGCTACTTGAGGACTCTCCATTTTAGAAAAATGCATTCATTTTATTTTTTTGTGATGATTCACTCTGTAGGCTAGCCAGGTTTCTTCACCACTGAATGGTTTGTTTGTTTTTGGTGCTATTTCTTCCTGGGTTTCTATCCCAGGTTTTTAGACACACACTGAGAGAGGGAATATTACCTTTTCTCTAGGAGCTGTACTTTAAAATAGCGTATCTTTAGGGGCACCTGGGTGGCTTAGTTGGTTAAGCACCTGACTTTTAGTTTCTGCTCAGGTCATGATCTCAGGGTCATGAGATTGAGCTCCAAGTCAGGCTCTGAGCCCAGGGCAGAATCTGCTTGGGATTCTCTCCCTTTCCCCTTTCCCTCCCCCTCCGCCCCTCTGTGTGCATGCCTGCTCTCTCTCTCTCTCTCTCTCTCTCGCTCATAAATAAATAAATAATAAAATATTTTAAAAAATAAAATAGCGTATCATTAGTTATTAAGAAAGACCTAAAATGCTTCCTTATAGCAACCAAGTTAAAAGGAGCAAACATGACTATTGTACATAATAGTCTAAGGAGAAAGAAAAAGAAAAAATAAATATATGATGTAGAAGGAATGTGATATAGAAATGCTTGAATTTATCATAGCATAGATAAAGAATAGAATATGTGATGAGAGGGGACAGAACAACAGAAATACATGAGAAGACAGAAATACAGAAAAATATACATGGGTGTATAGAGGAGCAGGAGAGGGATACAAATTAAAATTTGTAATCACCATGCAGCAAAAGCAGTTCTAAGAGGGAAGTTTATAGCAATTGAGGCCAGGCCTATCTCAAAAAAAACCAAGAAAAATCTCAAGCAACCTAACCTTACACCTAAAGGAGCTATAAAAAGAACAACAAAGCCCAAAGCCAGTAGAAGGAAGGAAAGAGTAAAGATTAGAGCAGAAATAAATGAAATAGAGACTAAAAAAGCAATAGAAAAGATCAATAAAACCAGAAGCTGGTTCTTTGAAAAGATAAACAAAATTGGTAAACCCTTAGCCAGACTCATCAAGACAAAAAGAGAGAAGACTCCAATAAATAGTCAGAAATGAAGGCGGAGGAATAATAACCAACACCACAGAAATACAAAGGATTTTAAGAGAATATTATGAAAAATTATATGCCAACAAATTGGACAACCTAGAAGAAATGGATACTTTCCTAGAAACATATAAGCTTCTAAAACTGAATTAGGAAGAGAGAGAAAATTTGAACAGACCAATTATTGGCAATGAAATTAAATCAGTAATCTAACTCCTGCCAAACATAAGTCCAGGACCAGATGGCTTCAGGGTGTGAATTCTACCAAACTTTTAAAGAAGAGTTAATACTATTCTCAAACTATTCCAAAAAATAGTTGAGGAAGGAAAGCTTCTAAATTCATTCTATGAGACCAGCATTACTCTGATACCAAAACCAGACAAAGACACCACAAAAAAAGAAAACTACAGGCTCCTATCTCTGATGAACATAGATGCAAAAACCTTCAACAAAATATTAGCAAACTGAACTCAATAATACATTAAAAAAAATATTCACCACAGTCATGTGGGATTTATTCCAGGGATGCTAGAGTGGTTCAGTATTCACAAATCAATCAACATGATACATCACATTAACAAGAGAAAGGAAAAAAATCACATTATCATCTCACAGATGCAGGAAAAGCATTTGATAAAGTACGACAGTCATTTATGATAAAAAGTCTCAACAAGTAGACTTAGAGGGAACACACCTCAACATAATGAAGGCCATAAACAAAAAAGCCCACAGCTAACATCATACTCAATGGTGAAAACAGAACTTTTCCTCTAAGATCAGGAACAAAACAAGGATATCCACTCTCATCACTTTTATTCAACATAGTACAGGAAGTCCTAGCTGCAGCAATCAGACAAAAAAAAAGAAATAAGGCATTTATATTGGTGAAGAAGTAGTAAAACTGTCACTATTTGCAGATAACATTATAATGAATATATAGAAAACCCTAAAGATTCCACACACACACAAAAATCTAGAACTGATTAATGAATTCAGTAAAGTCACAGGAAACAAAATTAATACACAGAAATCCGTTGCGTTTCTATACATTAATAATGAAGTAGCAGAAAGAAATTAGGAAAACAATTCCATTTACAACTGCACCTAAGGAAATGAAAGACCTGTACTCTGAAAACTGTAAAACACTGATGAAAGAAATTGAAGATGGCACAAATGGAAAGATATTCCATGCTCATGGACTGGAAGAACCAATATTGTTAAAATGTCCATACTACTCAAAGCAATCTTTGGATTTAATGCAATCCCTATCAAAATGCCAAGCATTTTTCACAGAACTAGAACAAATAATACTAAAATTTGTGTGGAACCACAAAAAAACTCCAAATAGCCTTTCTTGAGAAAGAAGAACAAAACTAGGGGCACCTGGGTGGCTCATTCAGTTAAGCATTTGCCTTCGGCTCAGGTCATGATCCCGGGGGTCCTGGAATTAAGCCCACATCTGACTCCCTGCTCAGTGGGGAGTCTGCTTCTCCCTCTCCCTTTGCCCCTCCTCCCCAGCTCATGTTCTCTCTCGCCACCTCTGTCTCTCTCTCTCTCAAATAAATAAAATCTTTTTTTTTGAAAACAGAACAAAGCTGGGGTTATCACAATTCCATATTTTAAGATATGCTACCAAGCTGTAGTAATCAAAACAGTATCAAACTGGCACAAAAATAGACACATAGATCCATGGAACAGAATAGAGAGCCCAGAAATAAAGCCATGCTTATATGTCAATTTATGACAAAGGAGGCAAGAATATACAATGGGGACAGGACCATCTCTTCAACAAATTGTGCTGGAGAAACTGGACAGCTACGTGCAAAAGAGTGAGACTAGACCACTTTCTTACACCACACACAAAAATAAACTCAAAATGGATTAAAGACCTAAATATGAGACCTGAAACTATAAAACTCCTAAAAGAAAACATAGGCAGTAATCTCTTTGAGATTGGCCATAGAAACATTCTAGGTATGTCTCCTGAGGCAAAGGAAACAAAAGCAAAAATAAACTACTGGGACTACACCAAAATAAAAAGCTTTTACACAGTGAAAGAAACCATCAACAAAACAAAGAGGCAACCTACTGAATGGGAGAAGATACTTGCAAGTGATATATCTGATAAGGGGTTAATATCCAAAATATGTAAGGAATTTACACAACACACACAAATCCAATTGAAAAATGAACAGAGGACTTGAATAGACACTTTTCCCAAAGAAGATGTACAGATGGCCAGCAGCCACGTGAAAAGATGCTTAACATCACTAATCATCAGAGAAATGCAAATCAAAGCTACAATGAGGTATTACCTCACACTTGTCAAAATGACTGGAATCAAAAAGACAAGAAATAACAAGTATTGGTGAGGATTTGGAGGAAAAAAAGGAATCCTTGTACACTATTAGTGGAAATCCAAATTGGTACAGCCACTGTGGAAAACAGTATGGAGCTTCCTCAAAAATTTAAAAATAAAAATACTATATGATCCAGTAATTCCTCTACTGGATATTTACCCAAAGAAAACAAAAACTCTAATTTGAAAAGATATATGCACTATGTTTATTATAGAATTATTAACAATAGCCAAGATATGAAAGCAACCCGAGTGTGCATTGATAAATGAATGGATAAAGAAGATGGGGTATATATATATATATATATATGTGTATGTATGTGTACCTGTGTGCGTATACATACATACATATATACACACAATGGAATATTACTCAGCCATTAAAAAGAATGAAATCTTGCCATTTGCAACAACATGGATGGACCTAGAAAGTACAATGCTAACTGAAATAAGTCAGAAACCACACGATTTCAGTCCTATGTAGAATTTAAGAAAACAAATGAACAATAAAAAAAACAACAAACAAAAGCCTCTTAAATACAGAGATTGAACAGGTGGTTGCCAGAGGGGAAGTAGGTGGGGAGATGGGTGAAATAAAGGGGCCTAAGAGGTACAAACTTCCAGTTAAAAAATAAAATAAAATTTTATTTTATTTTATTATTTATTATTAATTAATTAATTTATTTATTCTTTATTATTATAAAAAATAAGATAAATAAAATTTCATGGACATGAAAAGTACAGCAAAGGGAATATAGTCAGTAAGATTATAAAATGGTATTTGGAGACAGATGATGACTTCACTGGATGAGCACTGAGTAATGTGTAGAGATATTGAATCATCATGTTGTACATCTGAAACTAATAACACTGTATGTGAATTATACTTCAGTAAGAAAAATGTGTACTCACCAATTAGTAAAGCACATGTATACAACAGTCATTTATGATAAAAAGTCTCAACAAGTAGGCTTGGAGGGAACACATCTCAACATAATGAAGGCCATATACAAAAAAACCCACAGCTAACATCATACTCAATGGTGAAAACAGAACTTTTCCTCTAAGATCAGGAGCAAAACAAGGATATCCACTCTCATCACTTTTATTCAACATAGTACAGGAAGTCCTAGCTGCAGCAATCAGACAAAAAAAAAAGAAATAAGGCATTTATATTGGTGAAGAAGTAGTAAAACTGTCACTATTTGCAGATAACATCATAATGAATATATAGAAAACCCTAAAGATTCCACACACACACAAAAATCTAGAACTGATTAATGAATTCAGAAAACAAATGAACAATAAAAACATGTTTCCTAGGAAGACATCAATCTCCTGACTCAGTTGAAAGAAGAGACAGAGGCCATTACCACTGGTGTCAATAACCCTTGGCATTGCTTTCAGGTAGTTCAGGTCTCATACAATTGCAGTGAAAACAAGCATCTTTTAGTAACAGACTCTTGAAAGTACACGTACTGCTTTCTTAAAGCCGGAGGCAAGAAAGACAGTGGTCCCCTGAGCTATGAAGGTCTTTTATTGATAAAATTATGCCTATTAAAGTAACAGCAACCTCCCTGTTTCTTCAGCTGGCAACCCAACCAAAAATAAACTTGCCCTACTTTTCCAGTATGTTTCACATTGAGAGGAATGGTGGTGGCACCTGCTCAGGGGTCAATGCCATATTGAATGTCATTTACTGTTCAAATCAGCTGCAGTGAAATTAACCTCTGTATACTCCCTAACCACTTACCTCCTGCATCTTGCAGTCCCCTGGTGATGAATATCTCACTCATGGGTGGCTATATAGCAGGGATTAAAAGACGGTTGATACCCAGGAGAGACTATGGACTCCGAGAAACAAACTGAGGGTTCTAGAGGGGAGGGGGTGGGGGATGGGTTAGCCTGGTGATGGGTATTAAAGAGGGCACGTTCTGCATGGAGCACTGGGTGTTATGCACAAACAATGAATCATGGAACACTACATCTAAAACTAATGATATAATGTATGGTGATTAACATAACATAATAAAAAAAAAAAGAAGAAGAAGATAGCAGGAGGGGAAGAATGAAGGGGGGGAAATCAGAGGGGGAGACGAACCATGAGAGACAATGGACTCTGAGAAACAAACTGAGGGTTCTAGACGGGAGGGGGGGTGGGAGGATGGGTTAGCCTGGTGATGGGTATTAAAGAGGGCACGTTCTGCATGGAGCACTGGGTGTCATACGCCAACAATGAATCATGGGACACTACATCAAAAACGAATGATGTAATGTATGGTGATTAACATAACATAATAAAAAAAAAAGGTTGATACTACAAGTCAAAATATCTAATAATCCAAATGCAAAGAGGCCAAAATGGCTGCCAGATAAGTAGGAAAGACTTGGTATCAGTCAATACAGGCAAGATTCCAGGTGAATTGGTTTGTGTAATCCTATCTTATGTGTGTGTGTGTGAGATGAGAAAAAAAAAAAAACCACATTAGAAACAAAATCTAAATATTTAGGATTCATTCCTAGGTCTACCTTTATGAGGTATATGACTTTGGGGTATCCTGTGACCTTTCAGAAGAGTTTACTTTCCTCATTTAAAACAGGCATAATAAGACATGTCTTTGAAACCACAACTACAGACCATTGTGATGTGTCACGCAGGGACACAGGATATTTCTGTAAGGACATCACTGTATGTTTTTTGAGTGAGAGATGGAACGGATAGTAGATTAGCTAGAGCGATTCAATGTATAGGTAACAACAGACAATCTCATCTTTGCCGCAATGTGAAGTCAGTATTTCAGAGGTAGTAATCTCTCACAGAAATGTAGTTTGTATGACTACTACATCAGAAAAGCATAGGACAATAACAAAATCCTTTATACAGCATTATTTTTGCTCCTTCCCATGTCTTCTTCTTCTTTTTATTTATTAGTACGTGAGCTTGTGTATAGGAACGTATTTTATGTGCAGATATTTTCCTTTATGTGTTTGAAATAGGAGAAAGGTTAAAAGCTGCTGTTCTTTCTTTCCCAGATTTTATTTATTTATTTGAGAGAGAAAGAGCAGGAGCAGGGGGGGAGGAGACAGAGGGAGAAGCAGGCTCCCAGCTGAGCGGGGAGCCTGACTCAGGGCTCCATCCCAGGACCCTGAGATCATGACCTGAGCCAGAGGCAGTTGCTTAACCATCTGAGCCACCCGGGTGCTGTTCTAAAGACACACAAAATTTAAAGGCAGTAATATGTAAGAAAACTTTGTGAAGCATGATTCATGGTATATTGCACTCTTTTATAATTTGATAAATTCCCAGAATCACTGACATGTTTCCTAGGAAGAAAAAGTAGAAAATTTAAAAAGATTTCTGTTCTAAATACAATAATTTTACAGTTTCTTTTTCTGTAAGGTAAACAGTATTGCTTTGTATGCTCCTAATATATCACATCCTATTTTTAAAGTTTTAGTTACAACACTCAATTTTGATAATTTAAGATATTTTCCTTGGTATAGTCATCTATCATCTCATTCCAAGTGCTTACATTGGAGACTGCATGTTTTCTTAGTGTCTGAAGATATTGTAAAAACACCTTCAATCAATATCTAGAATATGATTCCTTTCTACGTAACATTTTAAAATAATTTGTTTATTTAGGGCTGTATTATTTCCTGGAAACAATTTTTGGAGCATGCCCATGAAAATTAGGCTGCATTAAGATGAGCTGGGAAAACAATGAGACGCTAATGCTAGTAGAATCACTGTTCTTAGCCTGAACACTCTTTTTAAAGAAGTCTTTAAAAATTCACAGGAAGCTTGGGAATGCATTACTTTGCTCTCCAAAAGAGAAGATAATGGGGAATTCTGTGGTGAGGTTTTGGGGAGAACAAATACAAAAGTACACCTTTGACATTGAGAAGTCTATAGTCGCGACTAGAGTTTTCTTCTTTTGACTTTTGTCACCAGTGGGAAATGAGAAAGGGAAATGAAAGCCTTTTCTTTGATTAGTCAGAGGATGCTCAAGGGAAGTGCTAACCAGTGAGGGAAGCTCCATACAGAGGTATTGAGGCCAGGCCAGACTGAGACCCTTGAGACACCCAGGGTCACGTCCAGGTCCAGGAAAGCAGTTTATCTCAGAGGACCAGTCAACGTCTGTAAGATATTAAATGTGTAAGAGCAAATCCCTAATGGAGATACCACTGATTTATAATAGTTTTTTTAAAAGCTTGCAATATACAGTCCTCTTAAACAGTTTTCAAAATATTATGTTTGGTGTTTTCAAAATAAAAATTGATCTCAGAAAGCAAATAACTATCCCGGATAACTTTGGTGGAGATCCCTACTGCCTGAACTTTTTATTCCTTTAAATGTTCATAAATTGGGGCACCTGGGTGGCTCAGTTGGTTAAGCGACTGCCTTCGGCTCAGGTCATGATCCTGGAGTCCCGGGATCGAGTCCCGCATCGGGCTCCCTGCTTAGCAGGGAGTCTGCTTCTCCCTCTGACCCTCCCCCCTCTCATGTGCTCTCTCTCTCTCATTCTCTCTGTCTCAAATAAATAAATAAAATCTTTTAAAAAAAAAATAAATGTTCATAAATCTTTTAAGGTTGATACTACAAGTTAAAATAGCTAATATTCCAAGGTTAAGAATGATGGCAGTTCCTTTGCTTATGAAGCCAGAGAAAAACTATTTTGGTCAAATGGCAGCTTTGTTTTTTATACCAAAACAAAACCATGCTCTGAACCCTGGGTCTGCTAAAGTTCTAATCAGAATGCATTTTCAGTCATAAGGCATGCACTTAAGCGAGTTGAGGGCAAGGAGAAGACCAGGATATATATTATATATTATATATATGCATAATACATAATATATATATTAGACTTGTGACTACTTCAAAACCCTTTTTCTACTTTGATTGTTGCAGTGTGATGGAACAGATCTCACTCCAAAGATTCAGGAACTGAAGTTCCAGTGTATAGTATTTTTAAATATACCCAGGTAAGCTCTGTTCATCCTTTTTCTTTGGTTTGATGTGAACTCCGTTTGACTTGAGGTTATCGGGTTTCATTATAGAAAATGTCCAGGGTACAAACAGTGAAAGTAAGTTATCTTACTGGCTCATTAGGGGTTTCCAGGTCTGGTCATTTTGTTCTCCTCCTCAGTTTGTTTAGTGTTCTGGGTGGTGGGTGGGTGGTTTTTATGCGATGTGGCATGCGTGGTATACACTTATCCATTGTTAAGAAATGCAGGCACCCCTATTTACTGGAACATTTTAATATAATTCTCATTTACTGATTCCCTCTCCCTCCCAAGAATAATAGACTTGAATAAAGCCCTGTTCTCAGTTTCCCAAAAGCTGTTAGGAAACCATCCAACCTGATTTTAGCATGGAACTCATTCAAAATTGCTGCTAGATGATTGCTTTGAAAAAATAGGATCAATTAGAGTAGCATTTTCTAGCCAGGATGTCAACTCTCTTTGGTGCTATTATGTACCTCAGGAGAAAGGGATATTTAAGATTAACTAGACTCAAAATAAGCACATTATCTCAGTGGTACAAAATTAGAGTCTGGGCTCCCAAGCCAAGATTTTGGAGGGGATGAATCTATGACCCTTTGTTATTTGCAAACCACACGACTCAAGACACAAAATCTGCAGATAGGTTCTATTTAGACTGAATTTAATTGAAATGAGAATTGTATGTAAATCTATGGCTAGGAAAACATAGTCTCCTGATTACTTTTGGCAGTACTCAGTATAGTCACCTACAATCCTATTCCAGAAGGATTTTCATCTTCGTTATTTCCATAAAAGACCTAGATTGTCAGGAAACATTATTTTCTCAGGAAACATTAGCTTCTTTAATTTTTTTTTCTCTGTTTTTCTTCTTGCTCCCCATCTCTCCATTCCTTTTCCAATTTCCTTTACTTCTCCTTCTTTTTCTTCATCTCTTTTCTTTTCCTCATACCTTTCTCCTCTTCCTCAGCTACCTTTCTCTGCTTACCTTCCCGGTGGTTATTTATTATCTTAGTTATGCACATAATGACCATTGTGTACCCACCTCAGTTTCTTGGCCCTTTCCTGCTGGGATGCAGTGTCTTCCTCCAAGACCAAATTCTGGAACCGCCTATGGGTAACTCACAGCATGTCATAGAAAACAGACATAATGGATCACTGAGTGAGAAATGTTAATAAATAATGAGTTAGGGGATAGTTGGGCCCAAGAGACGCTTGTGTTATAAAATTGTGGCCCATTTTCACAGATGGATATTTGTAAATGATAAGACCATTTTCTTTTCTATCAGAAGGTATGTACCAAGAACAGAAAACTGATCTTAGGTGAGATACATGTTGGATCTCACTGTAAGGTAATACCTTATGACAATTGTGAGAGCAATGGAATAAATTTAATTCTTTTTAATCTTATCTTGCAGATATTGTGCTGGCACAATGCCCTGGGGGAACCCAGGAGATCACCATGATTTTGAACCTCAGCGCCATGATGATGGTTATATTGAAGTCATTGGGTTCACTATGGCCTCTTTGGTGAGCAATGCAATATTTTATTGAAATGAAATACATTTTAGTTCCAGAGTTTATTCATCTCATAGATTTTTGGTTTTCGGCCTTTAATTTTCTCTCCTATTTTACCAATTTATAAAGTTATGCAGTATAGAATTGCTTGGGGAAAAGAAGAACAGAAGATAATTCTTTATGTCACTCAGGAAATTGATGCCCAATTGATTGAATTTCAAAAATAAATATTATTTGTTAATTTTCCTGATTAA
>NC_138380.1:14220075-14251073 GCF_054177405.1 Leptonychotes weddellii
GCTCTGTCACTTGCCAGAAGCGGCCGACGGACGCCCACTCCCCCGCTGTCTATCCTCCCGAGTATCGCCTCGGATTCACTTCTCCTCACGTCCTACTTTCCAAAGAGTTGTTGCTATTCTTTTCTTCGATCTCCTGTTGAGTTCATAGGTGTTCAGAATGGTTTGATCCCTATCCAGTTGAATTCCTGGGACCAGACAAAATCCAGGTCTCCTACTCCTCTGCCATCTTGCTCCTACATCCATAAGGTCTCATTCTAAGGTACTGGGGGTTAGGACGGCAATATATCTCTTTGGGGGACACAATCCAACCCGGAACAAGGGGTTGTTGGAGGACTGGGATAAAAGGGTGTCAATACAGAGTGGAGGCTAGTGCCCGGAGTCCCTCTTGCCCAGCGCAGACTGAAACAAACCCCCTCAAGCAGGTTTTAGCTATGTATTTCAACTTATTATTGAATGATGAGGAAACCAATTAAAAATTATGCTTATCATCTTATCTGGTGTAAATCAGGCCCCCCTATCAGGTTATAAAATGAATTAAAAAATTAAAATCTCCTTGCAACCCATGGTTAGCACTTGGTTTGTGCTACATCTTATGCTTGAAGGTAAGAAGGTTGTATTTCTTGCTCTAAACAAACCAGAGCAGCTCTCTTCATCACTCATCCTGTGGATTCCTACTGACTTTTCCTCAATCACCTTGGGTTACTGAGATCAGAGAGAATAGGCTCTTGTGATTGTGGCAAATGTCCATCACCTGAGATGGCGATGCTGCTCATGAAATCTGCCCTCTCTGGGATGAAATGATTGTTAAGTGTCGAAGATTGGTCTGGAATTGATCTAATTTTCAGGTTGTAGCTCATGTCCTGCTCTTTTTCTCCAAAGGTCTGTGTGCTAATTACAGGCAAAGACTCAGCTGAGAGCAAATGTAGGCATAAACTCAAGAAGGATGCGTGCAAGGAAGAATTCTTGGAAGCAACCAAAAAAGGTTCAAATCTGGCCACATGTGTTTTACTCATTCATTTATTCATGGATTCAGTAACATTTATTGAATGTTTACCAGTGTGCCAGAGCTTCCTACTCCTGACTATGTGGCAGAAGACTGTCAGGGAATGTGGAAGAGAAGATGATCCTTCACCTAGGCTTGGACGGCGGGGGGGGTTGCGGGGGAGAGGGGGAGCAAAGAGAATATTAGATTCTTCAGCATTGCTCTCAGGATCAAAATCGAAATGTAGGCCTGCAAGACTGAGTTTCTCTCCGGTTCTCTAAGCCTTTCCACTGCCCTCTTTGCTTTCTAGCTCAAGTAGCCTCTCAAGTCAAGCTTAGCTTGGAACATCTCTTGCTGCTTTTGCACCACAGGACCGTTGCACAGGCTTTTTCTCTCTAAAATGTTCTTTGACTCTCCATCTTCTATAACTTCTCAGCCCATATCTATGTCAGGTCCTTTTTAGAGTCTTGCTTGGGTTATTTTTGTTGACAATTGCACAGTGTCTGGACATGAAAGAGATAGCAGACTGACACTGAATAACTGGAGGAGAGTTTGTGGAGGGACTTGACAAATAGTGAACTAGGTTTATGAGAAGGAATGATGGATGGTGGCGTATTCCTGAGCTGAAGGTGCAGAGGTAACGAAGCAGTCACCTGCACCAGAAGAAGGACTGTTTGGGAAGGACCACCTGATAGGGGTAGTGTTTGCTAAGTGGAAGCAGTGAGCCAGTGCCAACCCGTCAGGGAGGGAGTCAGAGCCCTAGATATAGATACCTTACTCTTCTTGGCCCGATAGATCTTCCACTGGTGCCTCCCTCTGGAGAAGTCTAACCAGAAGCCAGGGGACAAGCAGCTACTGATATAGTCTGAGTGGGTCAGGCTCACAGGGCAAGAAGGAGGGCAGGAAAGGATGGAGTGCCAGCCAGGAGTGGCAGGTGGTGGGTACCCATCACTCCAGTGTGTGTCTTCCACACAGCAAAGACTGATACATGTAGTTGGCTTGAGCAAATGTGGCAGAGTGAATGCATTTTGCCAGGAGAAGAAGAGTGGGATTGGGCATTCTATAGAAAGAGAAATTTACATACACTCAGCAGTATGAGGGATCCTAGTCCTCTGTGGGAACTCTAATTCATTTTATGGAGGTGAAAAGTGAGAGTGGTAGGCAAGGACCAGATCATGGAGTGATTACAGGATTCATCTAGAGGTTTTGACTTTATTCCAAGGTCACTGGGGAATTAGTAAAGTGTGCTTTTAAGTAAGTATTTATTATGGGAAAAGTCCAATATAAAAATAGACAATAGATTGAACCCTCATGTGCCGTTACCTAGCTTCTATAATGTTCAACTCATGGGCAATCTTCTATCTGTCCCCACCTATGACCACATCCCGTATATTAATGTGAAGCATATCTCTGGCATTTTATCAGTTACTTATAAATATTTCTGAATGTGTTTTTAAAAGATAAGACTTCTTTTATGAACACAGCTATATGCCTTATATCTGAAAAAATTAAGACAGTAGCATCTGAATATTACTGTTTACTGAGTGCTCAAATTTCCAGTTGTCTTGCAAATGTCCTTTGTTTTCTTGTGCTCTGTGAGTTTGAACCAGGATCCAAGTAAAATTTATTCATTGTAATTGATTAATGTGACTCTTACGTATCTATAGGTTTCTGTCCATCTCTTTAACTTCTTCATTTATTTATTGAAGAAACCAGGCTATTCATCCTGTAAAGTTTCCCTGTGTTTGAATTGTGCTGATAATATTCCGGAAGTGTCAATTAACATGCTCTTCTCTCTTGCTGTTTCCTTTAAGTTGATAGTTGGATGTAGATACAACACTTCCATCTCCCCAGCCCCCCCAAATCTACTCTGTGAGTAGTGTTTTCTTCTTCCAAAAGAGGATAGATAATATCTAGTTGTCTCTCTTTTTTGACTAATAGTCCCTGATGAGCATTGTCTGGATCCAGTGATCATTAGAGGTTGGCAGAGTAGTGATATTCTAATTCTGTCCTTTTTCATTGATTAACTGGGGTATTTCTATAAAGAGTAATTTCACCTATTATTTGGCTACTTGGTTACATAATTGGTATAGGGAAAGCAGGATAACAGATTATTTTTATTTATATGTTTTCAAAATAAGTAATTCAATAGCATCTTCTGATGGTGATCGTTGGTCTAAATGGATTTGAGTTTGTTGGACACTTGCCATTCTAAGTTTGGGTCTCTGTACCCTCCCCTCGAATCTGGGTGGGCTTACAAATACTTGGCAAGTCTGGTACAGTGGAAGTGACCCTGGGTAACTTGGGGTTCTGGATCATGAAAGGCCATGCAGCCTATGGGCAATACAGGTCATACTGATGGTCTCTAATTAATAGGAATTTTATAAATTCCAGGTAATATTTATAATTTAAAATGTCTCCCTGCTTTCATTCATTTAGTGTCAGTCATAAATATTTATTGAACATTTATTGAACCCACAAATACTTATTGAATTCAGAAATGGCACTCTGCTACATAAAACAGTTATGAAATGGACCCAGAGACAAGCCCTGTCCTCAGGGTGCCCACAGTTCAGTGTTATGGGAGGATGTGAAAAACACAAGCAATTGCGGTCTGGCATCATAAATTCTAGGAGAAAGGCATGTGTGGAGATAGGAAGAAGAATTGAAACCAAACAGTATTTATAAAATGGGGAAATCAGCAAAAATTACGCAGAAGAGTCAGGAGTGCTTACAGATGCAATTGTGAGCGTCCATTCTGTGGGAGACTCGCCTGAGAGAGCATGGTATCCTAGAGCACTCATGGTGGCTCAGTGATGACACAGATGGGGAAGAAAGACACTGGTGTGGAGAAAGGAGAGGACAGGAAGAGTTTTTTGTAACTGCGAAGCAGGAAGGTTGGCAGAGATGGAATGAGACAGAATCAGAATGGTGGTTTAGAAAGATTGCCTGGATGTCTGGGTGGAAGGTGACCAGAATCTCTCCTGCTGGAGGCCCAGAGACAAAGCAAGATGTTGGTACCGAAGTCCAGGTGCAGAAATGAGGAGGCCTGGAATCTGGGGAAGAAAGTGGTAATGAAGGTGGGGGGATAGGCAACTTCAAGAGTTATTCAGACACGGTGACTTATTTTGAAGGGTGAAAAAGGAGTATACATGAATCCTGGCTGGCCAGCAGAGGCCATTAGGTAAATGGTGAATACGTTAGAGATGGGGGGAATATAAAAGAAAGATAATATTGCCAAAAAATGAATTGTGGTTTTTTTTTACCATATTTTAAAATTTTATTTTAATTCCAGTCTAGTTAATATACAGTGTTGTTAGTTTCAGATGGACAATATAGTGATTTAACAGTTCTATATATTGTGATTTAACAGGTCTATATATTGTGATATATAGATATATAGTGATTTAACAGTTCTATATATTACCCAGTGCTCAATTTATGTAAGTTAAATTTGAAACCCCTGTAAGGCATCTAGGGAGATAGAGGCAGCTTGAAATACATGTTTAGAGCTCACGGGATCCTTCCAGGTTGGGAGAGAAGGTTTTGGGGGTCTATCAGATCTCCTTCTCTCCCGTCCCATCATTGGTAGGAAAAGGAAAAGAATAATAGTTGATGGAAGCTGGTGAAGAGAAAATGGAATACTAAAATTATGTCAATTATTTTTTCTCTTTATATATGAATCATGTAAAAATGCGTAGCAGCCAGCATCAAATGTGGATCTCAGATTCTAATGACTTTAGATTGCTTCCAAGATTAAAAAAAATTCTACTTCAAGAAAGCAGAGTTAAATGTAGTGTATACTGCACAGTTTTGAACGTCCTATGCTCTCTGAAGAATATGGGCATATGTTTCTCTGTTTTCATTCACATCTTACCTGACTGCTCATATAACAGTACACTATTATTCTAGAAGAAAGAATTTCATTTCCAGGACTTGGGTTTCATGTTTCTTGAAACTAGACTCTTTATCTTTTGATTGCAAATTTCAAAACAGTAGTCTTCAATTCATTTCCCTGGTTGAAATGCATTCCTACAAATTAAGATGATTCTTCGCTGGGTGCTTGGTAACCTGATTACCTTTTTTTTTTTTTTTTTAAGATTTTGTTTATTTATTTTAGAGAGAGTGTGTGAGCAAGTGGGGTGAGGGGCAGAGGGGGAGGGAGAGGAAGGAGGAGAGAGAATCTGAAGCAGACTCTCTGCTGAGGACAAGCCTGACAGGGGCTCACGGGCTCAATCTCACCACCATGAGATCATGATCTGAGCCGAAACCAAGAATCAGGCACTTAACCAACTGAGCCACCCAGGCGCCCCCTGATTACCTTTTTGGATTCTATGCAGACCATAATGAGACACTGTAATTTGTATTTTCTTTCTGCCACAATTTTTTGCCTTCATGGTTTTGAAGGTCTTTTCATGTTGAGTCTGTTTCTAAGTAATCTAAAACTCTTTAAGACAGTCCAAAGCATTATACAGATTGAGGCATTGGTCACCAAATTTGCTATGCAGTATGAAATCCAGAGATTTCAGTCTCCTAAACTTTAAAGAAAGTAGAGCCAGTTTTCTTTATGTTAATTGAAGTTAAAATATGTAAGCTCTTTTATATTTATGAATTAGAAAAGCTAAATGTTATTTGGTGAGAAAAATCACATGGAGAAATTCCCAGGGCTGAGGTTTTATACATACCAGAGAGTATATTCCTTATTTTTTTAGGAAAAAATATTAAATGTGTGCTTATTTTGATAGTACACATAAGAACTAAAAGTAAAAATATCAGTCGTAGTTAAATGATCTGTAACTATTTATATTTTGATGTGTTTTCTTCCAATTGCTTTATTTCTGTTTTTAAACATATAGGAACTCATAAGTAAAACCCATAGCACAAATGGCTGACTATTGTTTCATATATAAATATCTCAATTTATATAATAATTATTCCTTCATGAAAAGCTTCCTTTATGAAATGTTGAGGTTTTTGGATGTTTGGTGGTGTAAATAATCCTGTAATAATTGCTCATAAACCTCTGTTCATATTTCAAAATACTTTCCGATGACATATCCCCACAGAAGAAATTACTGTCAATGACATAAATATTTTAAAACCTCTTAATAACAGTTATAAAACTGCTTTCTAGAAATTTTGTTCTGTTTACTTGCCCAACAGCAATGTACATGAATACCTGTTAAGAAGTAATATCCCACAGGTGCTGGAAATGTGTTCACAGATAGAAACAAAAAGCTATTATATTACACCTGATGAAACAGAAGGAGAGATGAGAATAAAA
This sequence comes from Leptonychotes weddellii, assembly GCF_054177405.1. Classification (NCBI taxonomy): domain Eukaryota; kingdom Metazoa; phylum Chordata; class Mammalia; order Carnivora; family Phocidae; genus Leptonychotes; species Leptonychotes weddellii. The sequence goes on from NC_138380.1 coordinate 14,226,342, forward strand.
TTTCATCCCTAAAAAGAAAGAAAGAAATCATGCCTGTTTTGTCCATCCCATGATGTCCTCTTAAACAGCAAAAAATGAGAGTAAGGACACATTGTTGTTCAACTTTATTGTTACCTTGTGTGGCTTTTTGTTTTTTTGAAGTGTGTTTTTTGCATATTTTAATAGGTTGTTTATCTTTTATTGTTGAATTTCAGGAGTTATTTATATATTCCGAATACAAGTCTTTTGACAGATATATTTAGTGCAAATATATTCTCCATCTATTCTGATCTTTTTATTTTCTTAGTGTTTGTTTTGACAAGCAGAACTTTAAACATTCTTCTGAATTCCAATTGTATGAGGTAGGCTTATTTCATGTGAGGGCTTTCTGTGCCCTTCTTAAGAAACCTTGCTCATTCCAAGAAAGGTTGGGAAAATATTCTCCTGTGTTTGATTTTTGAAGATTTATAGTTTTAGCTTTTGTGTATAAGTATTTAATTCAGCCCAAATTAATTTATGTGCATTGTGAAGTACATAGCAAGATTCATTTTTAAAAAATACATTTATCCAATTTTTGCCAGCATTATTTGTTGAGTAGACTTTGCTATAGAATTACCTTAGTGCCTTTGCCCTTCGATTGTATGTGGTTCTATTTCTGGACTCTATCCTGTTTCATTGATTTATTTCTTTATCCTTATGGCAGTACCACACTGTTTTGATTACTATAGCTTCATAGTAAGTCTTCAAACTGGTAATATGAATCATTCCACTTTGCCCTTCTAAGAATGTTTTGGTTATTCTGTCTTTTGCATTTGTATATAAATTTTAGAATCAGTTTGACTGTGTTGACAAAAAAAAACCAAACAGCTAGGATTTTAATTGGGATTGCTTTGAATCTATAGATTAGGGAGAATTGACCTAGTAACAGTATTTAGTGTTCCAATCTACAAATATATCTTTCTCCATTTAGCTGTTCTTTCACTTCTCTTAGCAAAGTTTTATAGTTTTATAGTTTCAGCATGGTTTTCAGGTTCTTGCATACCCTTTGCTGATTTTGTTCCTAAGCATTCTATGGTTTCTTCTCTGCTCCCACCAACCCAGGATCGTCCATCATTCCCATCTGACGGCAAGTAGAATAAGGACTTGAGTGGTAAGAAAGAGGATGAGGCATGGAGGAAGATGGAGACAAGTATAGTGTGGAAAGACACAGGATCTCAAGCCACACCTGTGACATGAAGGAAAGTTGTTGTGGTCTGGGCAACAGGGCAGTAAATGGCAGTACTTAGTTCAGGGGATGTCTTTGTTTTTCTGTTGGGGCCCATGCTATCAGAAAGGCAATATTTGAAATTTTCACAGAGTGATAGATCCTAGATTGAACAGATAATTGAATCTCTGTCACTAATAAATCACCATATTATTACCAGTAAATGATTCCTTCTAGCAAATCACGGGGTTAGTTGTGGTTAAGCCTAGACCACCCTGAGTGATGAAAAATAAGTATCTCTAATGAGCATTTTAAAAATTACCTTTACTCTAACTTGTTCCAAAAATACTGTGGCTATGCTAGCAATAATAGAACTGTCTTTACCCTGAAAAGCTATTTACCGTAATTCCTCTTGTGCCTGCGCAGTGATCTTGGATTGATTTTGAAATGCCAATGGGACAGCTGTTTACATGTTTGTGGTATTGCTGTTGCTGTATTTTTGAGGCTGGGAAGATGACTTAAAAGTGCTCTACAGTACCGTGTATGCCTTCTCATACCAAGGGGTTGGAAAGTATTTAAAACAGTTTTCAGTTCTGTTAAACTCCAAGGAAGAGGTTCTTACCTGGCAGGTTCTGCATTTTTATTTGTGATTGGGCCTAGTCAAAGGTGGCTGAGGGGGAGAAGAAGAAGTGGTATTTCCAGAACAGTGGATGAAGGGATAGAGTTCTCAGCTGAGAAGAACTTGCAGGCAAGGGAAATATATTAGAAAAGTTCTGGACATGAGATGGTGGCTCTAATCTAATTGATTTAAGTGGATCATTTGAGTACAGCCAAGAAAAACTTTCAGCTGAATAACAAAGGATCGGGGAGTAGGCCAAAAAGAATTTTAGTAAATTCTCACTGCATTCTCCTCTGCTTTCTTGTTCTTCCAACTAACTGAATAAAATTGTATGTAAAGCACACAACATTACAGATGTTCAATAAGTAGTTCTTCTCAGTTTTTATTCTTTTTTCTTTCTGTCCTTTTTGTCCCTTTGTGTTTCTTTTCTCTTTGCATTTATAGAAAATCAAGTTTCTTTTGTTCAAATTAATGCAAGTACAAAAAAAGAAATTCAACGCCTCAGATAAATATAAATATCTGGCAACCAAATAAGGCGAGGTTGACTTCACAAATATCGGTTAACAAAGTTTATTCCTCATTCATGGAAACGAGACATATGGAAACAGGTTGATAGTATGTTTTAATCTTTTAGATTTTGAGCAAGTTACAATCTGACTCCTTTTTTTATATTTATTATAAGCTAATTGATAACTCAAAATACATAATATAACGTTACTGAAAAATTATTTAGCAGTATCTATTCAAGATAATTATAATCTCAGCTTAATGGCATAGCAGTTCTTCTCATTGTATGTACCCAAGAGAGTATCTACCAAGAGATATTTATAAGAAAGTTTACATCAACAGTAGCTACAAACTGGAAACAACCAAATGTTTACCAGCAGAAGAGCAAATAAATATATTTTGCTATATAGTACTTAAAAATAATGATGAACAAAAGATGTCAGACACAAAAGAGTCATCTACTATGGTTTGTATGAAGTTCAAGTTCAAACAAATTGAATCTATGGTGATAGGAGTGAGAGTATTGGCTGCTAACTGGTTTGTGGGAGGAGTATGAAAAGATTGGGAATGAGCACGTGGAAAACTATAAATTATCCAAAGCTTGATCTGGATGGTGATTCACATATGTATATAAAGACACTCATCAAGTTGTAGAATTTGTGTACTCTTTTATAACCAAACATGTATGATTTCCATTCATCCCTAAAAGGTAAATGATACTAAATGTGCAATAACATATACAACATAAAAATATATAGTGTATAATTTAACATATATAAATATATATATGGGCATATAAATATATTTTTTAACTAATGCAGTAAAGTTATGTTAATTTGTTGTTCTTAACAACGGGCTTTTCATTTTATTTAATTAATTAATTAATTTATTTTTTGTAGTGACATTTTATTTATTTATTTTTTATTCTTATGTTAATCCCCATACATTACATCATTAGTTTTAGATGAAGTGTTCCATGATTCATTGTTTGTGCATAACACCCAGTGCTCCGTGCAGAACGTGCCCTCCTCAATACCCACCACCAGGCTAACCCATCCTCCCACCCCCTCCCCTCTAGAACCCTCAGTTTGTTTTTCAGAGTCCATCGTCTCTCATGGTTCATCCGGGCTTTTCATTTTAGATTGACTTTTCCATTTTGTGGCCACCGTGGTGAATTGAGCTCTGTGTTTGATTTTGATCCTTTGCTTTACCTTTCATAATGTTTGTAATTGAGTAATTAATATTATTTTGCATTTCATTGATCTTATACAGATTAGAAGTAGCTTGAGGAGGTTTTTGGTAAAAAGGAAAAACCTGCCCAAGTTTGAAAATTAACCAAGGGTGGGCTCCAATTTAAATATGAATATATTTAATATATAATATATAGTTACATATTATAGCATGTATGTACATAAGATATGTTATATATACATATCTATGTTGTGTAACTATATTATGTATTTATATTTAAATAATATATATTATAATATTTATATTTAAATTAGTACAAAAGCTGCCTTAAACTGTGCTTTATATCTTTTATAGTCTTTTTTTCTCCTTATATTGGTTATTCAATGGGAATAAATCGCACAGAAAACAACTTCTGTATTAAAGTAATGTGATTAAATTAAGACTGAAAATACGTAACACTGAAAATTAGCTATCGAGAATTTTTGGTCAAGCTCATCAAAAGTTGAGAAATTTTAATTTATTTTTGTTAAGGTGATTTACCCAAGGTTTCCCATTCTACTCCTGGCTAGCAAATTTCACTGTTTATCAATGGCCTTTGGGTTATTCAGAGTGCACTTGGGGGTTCTAGCTTTCCTGACTCTTAAGAACTAACTTCCAGCTTCCTTTGGACTCTTGAATTCACAGGCTGCCCTGCAAGTTGGGGGCCACGGGGAAAGGCTACACCAGTGTCGGGAGGTCATGCTGCTCACTTACAAATCCATCCCCATGCAAGTGGATGGGGAGCCCTGTAGGTTGGCCCCAGCTATGATTCGGATCTCCTTGAGGAATCAAGCCAACATGGTACAGAAGAGCAAGAGGAGAACATCCATGCCTTTACTCAATGAGTGAGTCTGCCCCTTGCCTACCTTTGTGAACACAAAGACCATGAAGAGAACACCAAGCATGTGCATGGTCTAGAGGCCTTACTGTGTTAAGAAAGGAACAAAGTCCAAGAAACAGGAGTTCCTTGGTCTTTCTGACGTACTTTTTTTCATGTTTATTACACAGTGACCACACTCTTCTTTTAGAAATAACTACTGTATTGTATACGAGATAGATAACTCTTCTTCATTGACCACTTTGGTCTATATTTATTGGAAACAACAGAAAATCATTAAGAGTGATTCTAGGGTCATAAAATGCATCAAGATAAATATGTTCTGTTTTGTTTTAAGACGGCATGCTATTGGCCTCCTTTTTACCCAGGTCACTTGGAGAGTGTTGGTTTCCCCGATAGCAGGAGGTTGGCAGAGCTGGATGTTCGGAGCTCACCTCTCTCCACGTTGCATCCCCTTCTGCCTGTTAGTGAGTTATCACTTTCCTGATGCCCCCATATTGGGGTCCCATGGACCCTGGTGCTTCAACTCAATTTTGCCATTCTGAGTGGCATCCTATTGTCTAGATACAACCTGGCTCACTACTGAATATCTAAATAAGATGTATCCCTCTTGGACCCTTTCTTTTCTTAGGTGTTTTGATGAACTGATTTGAGATAAGGAGATAATAACTAGATATTCAGAGTGTATATTCTTTGTAGCACCCCTTCATCTAATTTTTTTAATGGAGATGTCTGTCCGGGGTTGGAGAAAGGGATGGAGAAGAATGGGGATTTGGGGCCTCTTTTTGAGTATCTTCTATATATAATGCCCAAATGCCTGGTCTAACTCAAGATAGGGCCATTTCTGGGCTCAGCCTCGGGTCATTATTCTGTCACAGCGAGGGACCCTCCAAGGTGCTACTCCTGTTTGTGGCCTGTGGTGCATGGTTACTGATATGTCCTGAATGGCTGGCTTCCTGCGGTGCCTGTGAAGCAGGGCATGCTTTGCCACGTATTTATGGAGTCACTGTGACAATCGACAGAAGTGCCTAGAATAAACCAGTGACAGAGGTGCCGTAGCTCGCTGCCAGAACCTAACTTCACCTCTCTTTCTGAGATGGCATATGTTGAGGAATAGCATTAGGCAGGGCTCTTAAAGTGTTTGCATTTTTGGCATCCACTTCTAAGTCTGAAGCTGGCATGAGAGGTCCTCTCTCCTCTGCTTCCTCCTTTCCTAGAGTCTCTCTGGACATCAGAGTCACTCAGCACTTTCCCCAGATCATTATCCAGGCAGCTTGTTCAGTTGTATTCCTTATTTTGTTTACATTTTGCAGCTAGTGAAACTCCTGGCTCATTCCCAATGGTTTTCTTTTCTCCTTGCCTCTAGCTTCTATTAGGCTAAATATACAGCTGGCAAGTTTATATGTTAAAAAGGTAGGATGTCAACAACAGTATATGGTTGACCATATGCTCTCTAGAAATGTTAGTGTTAATCCATGAACCAGTGGTTGGGGAGAAAGCTCTGAACTAAATGAAAAGCTACCTTGGAGATAGTATGGTAGCTGAGGTTGTTTGGGGTCACTTGTGGATCATTAAGAAGCTATAATAAAACTAGAAGTTCTTAATATCTGCAGGCAAAGACCTCCCGTCCTCCTGCCTGGTGATGCTATATTTAATAACCTTACCAGACACGAAATTGTTTCCAGGTGCTTAGTTTCAAACAGCTCTTGCCCTTGAAGTGAGAAAGAGTTTGTATCTGCTTGGCAACTGTATTCTTTTTTTTTTTTAATTTTTTATTGTTATGTTAATCACCATACATTACATCATTAGTTTTTGATGTAGTGTTCCATGATTCATTGTCGGCAACTGTATTCTTGAGAATTCATTTGGGCCTTCTTCACATACAAAAAACAATACAAATAGTTGTTTTCTTTTCGTACTTAACTACATATGGCAGATAGATGATGCGATGGCATAGATTTAGCTGAAGAGTGCTCGAGAAAACAGCCTCAACTCAAAAATAGTTCCTTCCCACCAGGGGGCAGTGGTGCGTCCACCTAAGCAGCCTCTGGCCTCAGGAAACCTCTGAAGGACAATAATGTGCTTTTCAGTTCCCAAAAGGACACTTGTAAAACTTAGCAAAGATATTTATTACTACTGATGATGAATAACTATCAAAACACTATATTTTTTAGGAAATCAATACAGATAGCATATTTTCAGAGGAAAACCAAACACCCACTTATCTTGTCACGTGTGTTCATTACACCTCAATTGCTCTCCCTGACTGCTCTCTTTCACCCTCTGCAATTAGAGTTCTTCTTTCTCTTTTACTAGAAATCCTTGTTTTGAAATCTGACTTCTTCCACTGGATTTCCAGGTGGAGTTTCTAGTTTGAGGGTTGCCTGGCCATTAAGACCTTTCCACAAGTTTTCTTCAACCTTCTAAGTCCTCTAGGCTTTTCTGTTTCAGCCACGGTTGGGCCAAGTTCATTTTGCAGCCAAGGCAGAGAGATAATCGAAAGATATTTCTTTATTTCCTTCCTTCCTTCCCTGTTTTCCTCCTTCATTCTCTCTCTCTCTCTTAGCAGTCCTTGTTTTCTGCAACTATCTGTTACTTCTGTTCCATTTGCCCATCTTCTTTCAGAAGAAAGAGAACTGGTTTAAAATGTCTGGAGAATTCATTTAGAAACCTCTGTGTGTGATGAGGATTGGGGGGTGGAGGGAGGGAGTTAACTGTGAATATTTGAGAATCAAGTACTGTGGTTCCCTAAACAACTGGCTTCCTTTTCCACTTGAGCGGTGGTGTTCCTCACAGGTTTGCCTTTCTCTGGGAGATCACATCTGTACGCGAGATTTCATCTATGACTGATAAGGGAATAAATTTCACATCTGTGTCTTCTATCCCAGCATTCCTTCTAAAAGCCAAAGACTCATATCCGGATATCTCAGCTGACATCTTTACCTGGATACCCCCTAGCAACCTCAGACTGCAGGCTGAAAATGGGCTTGTTAACTCTGCTCCCTTTGCTGTCTCTGCTTATCAGTCAGTGAGCCCTCCTTATCCACATTTGTCTACATGGAACCATCTACCCATTCACCGCGTCCCTGCCATGGAGTCCTTGCAGTCACTTGCTCCTTCTATTTATTTCCCACGTCTTTTTTTTTTGGTAAAGATTTATTTATTTATTTCAGAAAGAGAGAGGGGGGAAGGGGCAGAGGGAGAGAATCTTCAAGCAAACTCCCCGCTGAGTGCTGGGCCCGACATGTGGCTTGATCCCATGGCCCAGAGATGATGGCCTGAGCTGAACCCAAGAGTCAGACGCTCAACCATCTGAGTCACCCAGGTGCCCCTATTCCCCGTGTCTTTAACTCACACCACCTACCCCCTCTGCTAGTAATACAGCCTGTGTCCAAAGGCCATCTAAGTTACTTCACCACAGCATCACTAAATTATGCTCATGATTCCTTGCTTCCTGTGTCACTGCTCATCACATAATGCTTTTTCCAGTAGACTAATTAGAAGGATCTTTCTAGAAAAGTTAAACTCATATTCCTTAGCTTTGCAGAGCTTTTTGATCATTGCCATCATCGTCCTCTTCCTGCGCTCCAAAGATCATTGCTTGTCTGGAGCACTGGCCTGCCTCTTGCATCCTTGTTCTTTTGCACTTCTTTTGCTCTTTTTGCACTGCCTTCCTTTTTGTCGATTAACTCTTGCTCAAGTTTAAGACCCCACTGAAATATCATTTTCTCTAAGAATCCTTTTTGATCTACTTCTAGCCGTTAGATACTCCTGTTAGTGTTCTAGGTTATGTTCATCACACCATTTATCAAGAATAATATAGTTCTTGGTTTACTTGTCTCTCCTCCCAGCTTAGAGTTTTCCTCTTAGGGTCCTCAGTGCCTACCAGTATGTCTAAGACATGATTATGTGTTGAATAAGTGGCTTGCACATAGATCAGATCGATAATCCTGTATCTGTTAACATTGCTGTGAGACTGCATCTAAAATAACATAGATCTAAAATCCATGAATATAAAAGTAATGGAGATAATGTCTTGGTAACACTTTATGTGAATAAATGGAAGATACATACTTAAAAATTTTAAGATCTGGTTCACATGGATTGGATAGGTGGGGGAAATCCCATGAGAAATGGTTAACTAGTAGGCCTTCATGATGCCACTACATCTTCATTTATACCAAAAAAAGAAAATTATTTCCAAAAAAATATATTTCTTGGTCTATAATCCCATTTGCTATTACTATATAGAAACTGAAGGGCTAGACTTATTGTGTTCAGTAGACCCCCACCCCGCTGGGACAGGAGCATATCTCATTTTATCATGGCTTATGAATCTATTCAAAATAAGAGCTGCAATAAATATCATCCCCCCATAAAGTAATAGAAGAGATTTGTCTAGGTTCATATTCATGTACTAGTAACATGGTACCCACATAAATTTGATGATACTATTCAAAAGGCACCTTTTAAAGAGATCAGAAATTTAAAATTTCTCAGGTGCTTAGGGAGATCTTAAGCTAGCTGAAATCCTGAGCTCACTGGTAATTAAGACTACACTGTGAAAGGCAATCATATTATTTAGGGGCAAGATTTCTAGTTGGTCAACTTTGAATTGGGCAACTCGATTGATTGGATTCCATCATCCTGGAATTGATAGTCCTTTGAGGAAAACAAGGAGTTGATTCATGGGTGACTTTATGTGAGAACTTAGATACCCAGCAGAAAAGAGGGATGGGGGCGCTGTGCTTACTACAGTTACAGCGAAGCTCTTCAGATCCTCTGAGAGAGTGGAGAGAATAATTCTGTAAGTGTGACAACACATTTTGGATTTAGTTTCTTAAATTTTATGTTTCATCTTTTCTAATAGCTACTGAAGTTTCTTTTTTTTTTTTAAAAAAACTTTATTTGACAGAGAGAGACAGTGAGAGAGGGAACACAAGGAGAGGGAGCGGGTGACAGAGAAGCAGGCTTCCCACGGAGCAGGGAGCCTGATGCGGGGCCCCATCCCAGGACCCTGGGATCATGCCCTGAGCCAAAGGCAGACGCTTAACGACTGAGCCACCCAGGTGCCCCAGTTCTTTCCATTATAAAAGAAGAGAAAAAGGGTGAAGTCTATGGCTTCCCTTTTCCACCAGGACTATGAGTGAAATTGCGGCATCACTGTGATGACTCTAGGCTTTCTTGGTATTACCTGCAGTCATTACAGGTTTTGTTGAGCCACGCTTTTCAAGATGGCTGTCTTTTGACACAAATTTCCTACAGAGCTCTGGAATCAAGAGGACTATGTTAAAGGATTAAAGTTACCTTCACTTTCCTCAAAGATGAGTTTACTATGCCAGCCTACTCCTCTCTAGTGTGTGTGTGTGTGTGTGTGTGTGTGTGTGTACACGCATGCATCCTCTCCTTGGATGTCCCTAGAGCAAGGGAGGAACATGAGGATGCTCCCGCCCGCCTGCAGCCCTGCCCGGTGTCCCGCTCCTGCCGCATCTGCCCACACCCCCACTGCCCTGCGGGCGGTCCCCGGCTTGCCTTAGAGCCAGGCCTCGCCATGTGTCCTGTTGGCTTCATTGCTGTCACTGGCTTTTTGGATTATGTCCGTGGCTGGCTGGATTTTCCTTTTCTTTTCATTCACTGTTTGGTGACGCGCTCATTTAATTTCTGTTTAAATTTTGTGTGTCTCTCTTTCTCTCTCCTGGCTTGTTCCCTGTCTGTCCACGCTGTTGTGCTGACTGTCTTCGCTGCTCATTCCCTGCTGCCTCTAGCATCCATCAGGTGGCAGCTGCTGACCTGCGGAGAGTGTCTGCTCCCCCGGGCTCCTTCACCACGTGAGTACAAAGCTGGTCCATTTCTCCATTTTGTCTAGCACCCTCCTGTCTTCCTCGGGTTAAACTACCTGCCTCCTTTTCTCTCACAGGTCTGCTTCTCAGACAAGGACCCGCCAACCCTAACTGCCTTCTTTGCCCCTCTGTCATTTGAGATGGAGCTGTCCGGTTCTTTGTGTTCTATTTGTCTCAGTCCTCTAAGGGTTCAGGTGTAGGTTTTTGGTGTGTTACTTTAAGGCCCATGATCGCATGGGGTTGTATAAAACTCCATACTAAGCATTGGTTCTTATGGAACGTTTGTAATAGCCATAGACCATTCCATTATGTGTAACTCAGGGATGAGGTCGAAGGAGGGTGCCTGTTGCCCTTGCTTTGTGAACGGACCCCTAAAATTATGTGTGGAGTTTTGAGTGCATGCACATGCATCCAGGCATTATTTGGGTTGAGAATCCATGGTTGTAATGAAAGATGAATGACCAAAAACTATCTCTGAATCAGCAAAACATGCTTCATCCGTAGTTAATAATTTGTACTTAATGTATTTATGCTTTTATTTTTTTCTGGTGAAAAAAATTGTTTTAGCACTTTGGGACTTCTTTTACATAAAAAAATTGTGGTCTCTGTCTTGCCCTTTCTTCCTCTTACAGATACTTAGCTTTTGTTCTGGTTCAGGTACTGGTTCAGGTGCTTGACATGAACTGCTTAACTAATGACTCCCCCAACAGCCCTATAGCACATGTGCTGTTATCTCCAGCCGTGGTCTTGTGGGGAATCTGATGCATAAAGCGGTTCAGTAACTTGCTCAAGGTCACACAGCTAACAAGTGGTAGACTGGGAGGCAAACTCAGATGGCTTGGCTTCAAAGTTCACACCTTTCACAATATACATTCTGCCACCTTTCACCTATGAGGAACCTATGTATCTCTTAAGCCCTAGTTGAATCATTGGCTTTTCAAGGAATTCTTTGTTGATTCTTGTTGTATTAGTTATGTTCTCACTGGAGTTCACTATTGATACACTTATTATAGTTCTCAAGGTTTAATAGTCTGGTATTAATTACATTAGCTCTGTGTGTGTGTGTTGTGCATTAGACTTAGGCTACTTGAGATTAATGACCATATCTTCTTTTTTTTTTTAAAGATTTTATTTATTTATTTGAGAGAGAGAATGAGAGAGAGAGCACAAGAGGGGGGAGGGTCAGAGGGAGAAGCAGACTCCCTGCTGAGCAGGGAGCCCGATGTGGGACTCAATCCTGGGACTCCAGGATCATGACCTGAGCTGAAGGCAGCTGCTTAACCAACTGAGCCACCCAGGCACCCAATGACCATATCTTCTTATGGAATTTTTGTGTCCCCAGCCCTGATCACAGATCTTAACAAAAAGTATTCTGAAACCAAACGGAGTCATTGGTTGGCAGGATGAAGGAATGAAAGATACATGTCTTATTGAATTGTACAATGTCTGTCATCTAGGAATATGCCAAAATGATTCCTGAAGTTCAATCATATAATCCTACTTTCAGTCCTAGTCTTAGAGATACACATTTATTCATTCATTTTTCAAAAACATTACTTTGTACTTGCTCTATGTCCACCATTTTGTGCGCAATAGAGAGCTGCCTTCATGGACCTTAAAATGGAGTGGCCAGAAAATCAATGGGAAAATAACATTTAATTTTCAATTTGGAGGTTATTCTGGGGGTATATCCTACATTCTACAAAAGGCCTATTCAATAAATTGGAGCCCAAGGAATGGCTTTCAGTGATTTTCAGAGGCTATATTGATAGAGTTCAAAGAATCGAGAATACCAACAATAGAGATGCATGTGGAGTTTGTCTCATTTCTATCACAGTTTTAGTTGTATAATTTAAACGAGGCTCTTCTTTATTGGTTCCAGGTGTGCATACTACAGCACGGTAAACTGTCACTGTTGTGATAAGGTGTAACAAGCAGAACACCTAGGTGTGGCCACTTTAACACTTGAATGTTGATCTAAAATATTTTATATCTATATATGGTATATTAAATATTACATATTATAGATTTTATATTTATAGATCTCTGAAATATTTATGTAACAAAACTTATTAGAGTATTTTATTTTAATTTTTAAATTATTTATTTTTTGAAGATTTTATTTATTTATTTGAGAGCGAGAGAGCACAAGCGGTAGGAGAGGCAGAGGGAGAAGGAGAAGCAGGCTTCCCATGGAGCAGGGAGCCTGATGCGGAGCTCCATCCCAGGACCCTGGGATCATGACCTGAGCCAAAGGCAGACGCTTAACCGACTGAGCCACCCAGACGCCCCTAAATTAGACTATTTAAAAAAAAAGATAAGAAAACACTGTCAAGGAGCCTGTAGAAAAACCCAAGAACAAGCAGTGTCTTTACATATTATAGCAGTGGTTGAGAGTTTTGACCCCCTCTCATGCTATTTGCTATTTTCAGCAATGTTTAATAATCACATTAATGTTGCTTTGGTCCTCATGAAAGTCAGGACCCCAGTATCTTGGACTCAGCTTGTCTGATTTTTTTTTTTTTTTTGACTCTTGGTCAGCCATTTTGTGCTCAGAAAAATTCTTCTATAGATGATCTCTTCTGGGGAGAAGCCTCTCTTTCTCCTGTTCCTGTAGTAAATGTTCATTTCCCAAAGCAACTTGCATGGTCTTTCTTTCTCTCTAGCTTTCTAAAAACTTTTTTTTTTTTTTTTTTGGTTCAGAGAAGGTCATGGCAGTAGCAGCAAATGTATGGATTCTTAGGAATCACAACATAGTACTAGTGTCTGTGCACATGGGAAATTTCATCTTTATACAAAGAATTCTGAAATTTTATTTTTGATCATATATGACCACATACAAATCCTGAGTTTTATTGAAAACTATTTAGTGCTTTATCCAATAGAACAAAACTAAACAAATAGAATATTTCACCACAAATCTTGTGCATGTAGCTTAATGAATTATTGGAGCAATACTTCAATTAAAAAATCCTTATAATTAAGTGACTTCATAGTAAAGTCCTCGCTGAAGGGCACCTATGCACACTGAATTTTATAAATTCATGAATATTATAAATTTGATAAAATCATGAATATTCATGCTAAATGTTCCAACTACCAGCTCCTGTTCAGCTAATGCCAAAAATAACAAAGGTATAAAATTGTAAAATACCTTTCTAGAACTTTTATCCTTCACTAACTGATTAAATTCCAATTTGTGCCTGTTCTCCACCAAATGAAATAATGTAAACCATTTATACCTAATTTAGTCAGTTTTTCATCTTTGAAAAAATATTGAGTGCCTTCTTTAAATACCAGGGGTTCTGTGAGATCCTGGAGATACAGAGATTATAAAGCTAAGGTTTCTAGCTTTATAATGTCCTAGAGAAATGGACATGCCAGGGATAGACCTATTCTGTTGCTTACAATACAGTCACAGTGCCATGTGATAAGCATCCAAGTATAGATTCTGGTTGTATTTCCATGTGAATGACTGTTTAAATATTTATTACATTTGTTTTAATTTTTTTAGTATTTAAAATTAACATACAATAATTGACTTTCTTGGTATGCAGTTGGGAGTTTTAAAATAGGTGTAGATTCATATAACCAGCACCCTAATCAGGATACAGAACTGTTCTACCACCCCAGAAAGCTGCCTAACCTCTGCATCTCCCATCCCAACCTCTGGCAACCACCAATCGCTATAGTTTTGTATTTTTGAGATTGCCACATAAATGGAATCATACAATATGTAACTCTTTCCAACTGACTTCTTTCAACATAGCATCTTTGAGATTTATCAGAGTTGTTGCCTACATCAATCACATGTTCCTTTTTATTGCTGAGTAGTATTCTATTGTATGGATGCTTCAATTTATTTACCCATTTACTTGTTGAAGGGCATCTGGGTCATTTTCAGTTTTAGGCAGTTATGAATAGAGCTGCTATCAACATTGATGAACAAGTTTTGTGTAAATATAAATTTTCATTTCTCTAGGTTAAACACCTAGAAAGGGAATTCCTGGGTCATATGGTAAGTGTATGTTTAACTTCATAAGAAATTGACAAACCATTTTCTAGAGTGCAAATTTTGCATTTCTACTAACAGTGTATGAGAGAGAGTTCCATTTGCTCTACATCCCTGCCAGCACTTTAAAATTTTAATCGTTGAATCATTCTAATGAGTGTCTTTTCATTATTTGCCATCTATTATATACTACTCGATGAAGCATCTGCCCAAGTCTTCTGCCTATTTTTAAATTGGGCTGTTTGCTTCTTCCTGTTGAGTTTTGAGAGTATCTCATATATTCTGGATCCAAGTCCTTTGTTAGAGATGTGTTTGCCAATGTTTTTCCCCAGTATATATCTTGTCTTCTCATTCTCTTTACAAAGTCCAGATTATCAAATTTTTCTATATATGTGTTTTTGGTGTTATATTCAAGAACTTTTGGTTTAATCTCAGGTCATAAATATTTGTTCCTTTGCATAGAGTTTTACATTTTGCATTCAGTTCTATGATTTGAGTTAATTTTTGTATAAGATGTGAGGTTTAGGTTAATGTTTTGTTTTGTTTGTATTAGAAGTTCAATAGTTCCAGCACCATTTGTTAAAAAGACTATTTTTTCCATTGAATTGCCTTTACAGATGTATCAAAAATCAATTGGAAGTATATATGGGAGTTTGTGGATATATATGGATGGATAAGTATCGATTTCTGCACTCTCTATTCTGTTCCACTGATCTGTGTATTTGTCTTTGTCAATGCCATGTTCTTTTGGTTATTATACTTTTATGTTAAATCTTAAAATCTAGTTGTGTTATTTTTTCACTTTATTCTTTATTTTAAAAATTGTGTTGGCTAAAAAAAAAAAAAATTGTGTTGGCTATTCAAGTTCCTTTACCTTTCCACATAAATTTTAAAATAAGCTTGCCATAGCTCCAAAAATTCTACTAGAACTTTGGAATTGTGTTGAATCTATAGATCAACTTGGGGAATGTAGACATCTTTACTATTATGAGACTTCCAATCCATGAATACTGCATTGTCTCTCCATTTATTTATTTTGTGCATCATTGTTTTGTAGTTTTCAACATACAGGTCTTGTACATATCTTGTTAGATATGAGCCTCTGTTAGATATGTGTTGGTTTTCAATTTTGGTTGCTGGTATATAAAACTACAATGAATTTTCATGTGTTGACCTTGTATCCTTTGGCCTTACTGAAGTCACTTTTTAGTTCTGGGAGTTTGGTTGCATCCTTGGGATTTTCTAAATAGTCACACTTGTGAACTGTGAGTAGGATTGGTATTCTTTCTTCCCAATCCATGTGCCTTTTATTTTTTTCTTTTGCCTTATTGCAGTAGCTAGGATTTATAGTATGATGCTGAATAAAAGTGGTTACAGTGGCTATCCTTGCTTTGCTTCTAATATTAGGGAGAAATCATTCCATTTTTTCACCATGGAGTATGATTGTTAGTTGTAGATTTATTTGTTAAAGTACTTTATTAAGATATCTGGGAAAATTAGGAAGAATTGGAGTTATTTGTCTTCTACATGTTTGTTAGAATTTGCCAAGAAATCATCTGGGTCTCAAGGTTTCTTTTTTCCCCTTTTAACTATAAGTCCATTTCTTTAGGAGTTATAGGACTACTCAGGTTATCTATTTCATTGTAGGTGAGTTTCAGTGGGTTTTTGTTGTTGTTGTTGTAGTTTTTTGAAGTTTTTGAGGAGTTGCCCATTTATTCCAGTTGTTAATATATGTGGAATTATTGGTAGTATTTCTCATCTTTTTAATGTCTTTGGGGTCTGCATTCATAGTTCCCTTTTATTCCTATTATTAATAATTTGGATCTTCTCTCTTTTTCATTCTTAGTAAAGGCTTATCCATTTTATTAATTTTTTTAAAAAAAATCAGGTTTTGTTTTTATTGATTTTTCACAATTGTCTTTCCATTTGCTATTTCATTGATTTATGTCTTTATGTTATTTTTTTTCTGCTTGCTTTGGGCTTATTTTGTACCCCCCCACCCCAGTTCTTTAAAGGAGAAGCTTAATTTTTTTTTAAGATTTTATTTATTTATTTGAGAGAGATGCATATAGATGTTCAGGGAAAGGCAGAGGGAGATGGAGAAGAAGACTCCCTGCTGAGCAGGGAGCCCGACGTGTGGCTCCATCTCAGGACCCTGGGATCATTACCTGAGTGGAAGGCAGACACTCAACCGACTGAGCCACCCAGGTGCCCCAAGAAGCTTAATTATTTAAGTAGGCAATTGACTCAATTGAGTTCAGTGTACAGTTCTACTGTACAGATATTTAGGGCCAGATTCACCCATTTACAGCCTAAAGATGAACCTGAGAGTTCATGAGCATCTTTATGGAGCTGTTTTCCTGCGCCCCTCCTTCTCTGTTGTCATCCCAGTCCTTTGCTGTTCCTTAGGGCTCCCTTTTTTGGTCTTTCAGCCAGAAATCTAAGGTTTTAGTCACCTTGCTCTACTGCATATTTCCTGCAACTGTGTTCATGTCCAGGACCAAGCCGTGATATGACAGAAAGAGGGGGAATAAAAGCAATGTTGGTTTATCCCATCTTCTTGGGATGACTGCTCCTTTTATCAGAGAGGAGAGCTCTCTTCCATCACAATTGTAAGCCCCCGAAGGCCTTTATCATTGGTGCTGTGGGGAATGCTGGGGTGTAAGAAAATGGTAAGGGGAAGATAGATCTGAATTTTTCTGAGCATTCAGAGTCCCTTTCTTTTCCTTAAGCCAGAGCTCAAGGGCTCTCTTAGAGCTTTCTCTACCTGCATTTGATGTTCATTTCAGGCTTTGTACTTCTCTGGAGTCTACACCAGGGTTTATTGGAGGGAAAAAGAAGAGAGAGCTCACCACTATTTGATAGTATTTTATATTCTGATCTTCTTCTCTAATCTGCTGCTCTCATTTACTTTTCAAAGTTCTCAAACAGCTGCTTTATGAATCCTGTCCAGATTTTATAACTTCATTCACTGGGGGGGAGAAAGAATGGTATGTGCTTACTTACCTTGCCCATAACCAGAAGTTCTCTACTGCCTTTTAAAAGCAGAGAGCTACGACACTGTATCCCCTACTCTCCCACTGTAGTTTAGTATTATAGCTAAACTCAGCAAAACAAATCTGCAGAGAAACCACTGTATTTTGAACTACAGTCAACATATGTTCAATGTAATATGCCATCTTTCACAACGGTTACAATGTAAACATAAACAAGATATTTCCCATTGCTAAGTTGTGTGGATTTGCTTGTTACCTTGGGAAGGGCGGAGTTGGACATGGATCCATGAAAAAGGCATAAACTGCCATGTTTGACTACAAGCTGAATATGATTCAGCACTCTAAAATTGGTTTGCATAAATGAAGTCTTCATGGTAAAGGATGAAAGTACATTGATTTTTGTTCCAAGAAGAGAGGGAGTTTTAGTAAGAGAAAGAGAAGTATTTTTGATAGGTCTTTTTTTTTTAATGGTTCCATTTTGGGTTGAGTTTAAGAAGTTTATTGTTGAGAAACTACCAGAATCTTCAGTCTTCATGATGGAAGAAAACACAAACTGGTCATATGTAGTTTAACATTTGCATGCTGGCCAGCAAAGTAAACTAGCTGATCTTTGGAAGTGCTTTCTAAAAATGCTGTAATTCTATTCTCCAACTAGTCACATCAAATTTTTTGTTTTAGCATTTTTACGAATTTGTTGAATGTGCTGTCAAGGGTCTGTTTATTTCATTTATTTAATATTGGCCCTTTAGTTAGAAAGTAAGACTTGATGTGCTCTATTCGGATCCTTTCTCTTTTCCTTTGTTCTTTATCTATAAACTCCATTTCACTACAAGCTACACTATCTGGGAGTAGCAAAAACATTACCAAAGTAGAAATTTACATGTATGGCTCTGTAAACTGTGAGAGTTACCTCTAAAGTGGCTAAGAAGATCCATCATACTTACTTTGCCTGAGAATGAATAAAGCTGATGGTGGCTAACACACAAACCTTCTTGAGAATGTCAGGATGAAAAGCACTTCTGTCGGACCACTTGAGCCTCCAAAAGACTGCTTCATGTCGGGGGCAGAAATCTGTCCGGATTCTGATTCACGGATTACAATTTTTAGGTCATAGTTTCTAGACCCCCAGGTCAATTGCAAGGATACCAAAAGTGCCTAAGCACTCAGGAAATTATGAATATATGTCTTGTTAAGGTTTTCATTGTTATTGCATCTCAGAGTGATTATCTCTGGATGACAGGATTATGGATAATATTTTCTAGGCTTTCTGTATTTTCTGATTGATTTTAGTGAACATGCATTACTTCCATAAAAGGAGAAAAGTAGAAGTTCATATTTTTAAAAGGACAGGAGAGAATGGCTACATCTACAGAACAGAAAAAAAATGGCATTTGCTGAAGCTCAGAGTCAGATACGGAAACATCAGAGTTGGCTTCAGGCTGCCTGGAATACAAAACCATTTGTTCACGGAACCACTGACCAGAGGAAACTGCTAACCCATCTTCTTTCTTTTCTCTTACTCCCAACTCTCACATTTTCTGGGTTATTGTCTTAGTGATTTTACCTTCCACTGTCCAGTTTCTTGATCTTTAATAATGTCATGTCATGCTTTCCTCCCTTCTCATGGCACCCTCTCTCCTGGTTGCATAAAACAGATATACCGAACTGAGAATTCCAAGGAAAAGTAGGTAAGAGTTGCTTGAGCTTCATCTCCTATCACTTTTCAAACTTGAGCCCAGGCTGCAACTGGAATGATGGTGGTTTTCTTCCCTATGCTCTGCAACTTTCCCCCAAGAGTTTCCCCACTCCACCTGAGCGTTTATCCCCATTCAGATGGCCAGAGGGGTCTAGGGCCTTAAAGAAAAGGGGTATCAGGAGCAGATGTAGGTCTCTCACTGGGGTGTCTTCCTCCTTATTCTGTAGCACCCCCATGGTAACATGCTACTGTTTTGAGGATCTAGGGGGGACTCTGCTTTCGTTTGTATGACATTGACCAAGTATTAACCTCTTTGCATTTTAGTTTTTCAAATATTAAAAATGAAATGCAGTTGTTCCCCTGGATTTCTATCAGCTCTGAAGTTCTGTTATGCTAAAATTCAGGACATGACCCTAGGGTATATGAAAATCTGCCCTAAAGGGATCTAAGACTTGAAGCAGCAAGACTTACCATGGGACATGACAGGGTCAGCCTTTATCCTTAGGACTGATCAGGGAAGCCAGGCTCTGTACTGCTTTGGTACATTTAATTGCTGTTTCTCCTTGCTCTCCATAAGAATCCAAGTGGATTTTTTCATTTAGCCAGAAAGGTAGTATGTGTCTGATATTATGCTAATCAGCACCTTGACTTGTGATCAAATTTCATATCTCAATAACTGTTTGTGGTAACAATTGTCATTATTCCCATTCCATAGACAAGAAGACTGAGAATAAGAAATATTAGGAAACTTAACTAAGAGTATATGCCAGAAGGTGATAAAGTTCACACCCAGGGCTTTCTGCTTTGGAGATGGCATTTAAGACCCTAAATGCCACTGTTGATCTAACCTCTGATCATTTTCCTGTGTGTGTGTTTATTTTCACATATATGATTTATATATTTTATTCAGTCACACTAGATTAACTTCTTCCTTTTTTAAGAAAACTTGGAAATAATAACTTAGAATTCAGTTTTGAGTGTTTCAGCTTGTGACTTTTTAGTAGTACAGGTTTGCAGTTCAAGTGTTATTATAAGAAAAATGTCAGAACCACAAACCCCAGTTAAAAATAAGTTCTAGTACAGCTAAAGAACCCAGAGAGTCTTTTAAAACTGTTCGTAGTGGTGTCTGGTCTGTGAACGTGGCTCCGCAGGAAGGGTCATGCCCACAACTATGGTGGATGGATGGAGCCTGTGTTCTTCTCTTAGCAAAGGTAAACACAGATGACAGCGTCTGGTACAGTTATGTAAGGCAAAATACATTTAGGACTCCCTCAACATTTAAAATTATATCTCGTTGCTTTTAAAATTTATTTTTGGAGACGAATTATTCATGTCTGCGTAGGTGTAGAAACAGTCTTACACTTACGAGTCAGCACTTCTCGTAAAGTAAAAGGTCACCTCAGAACTGAAGGGAGTATTTACTCGGGTGTTGTTGGCTTGAGGTGCAGGGCCTGAGGACGCGACTGCACAAGTCAGCTTCAGGGGCATGGGGCGAGTTTGCAGGAGGGTTCAGGTACAGTGTGTGCTCCAGGCCCATTGGGCAGGGCAAAGGAGGAAGAAAATTTATGAATTTTTTGAATTTATGAATTTATGAAAATTTATGAATTTCTTTGTTTATTTAATCAAAATAAATTTTAAGAAATCAAAATTTAAAGATGACTATATAAGTAATATTAGTTCAATAACACCACTATATATGTATGTATGTATATATGTGTGTGTGTATATGTATATATATTATTAACTTTTTAGATTATTCTATGTACCTTGAGTTTTAGGAGAAGTAGAAATTAAGGTCTGAGTATCCTAAACAGTAACATCAAGCCAGCAGAGATTTCTAAGCCAGGCAGGAATTCGGGAAAGTAAAAAAATGAGATGCCTCTCATTCTTCTATTTATGTGATCTTTTTATAATCAGTAGTTGTAGGACAAAAAATGTATTAGTTCTAGTGATTCTCTTGAGTAGGCATCTGTGTAGTTTGCTTGGGCTTCCATAACAAAGTACCACAGACTGGTTTAAGCGACAGAAATTTACTTCCCCGCAGTCTGGAGGCTGGAGGTCTGACATCAAGGTGTTGGCAGGGTTGGTTTCTCCTGAGGCCTCTGTCCTTGGCTTACAGCTGGTGGTTGTCTTCTGGTGGTCTTCCTTCTGTCTAATCTCTTTTTATAAGGACACCAGGCAGATTGGATTAGGGTCCACCCATATGACTTCATTTTAACTTCATTCCTCCTTAAAGACCTATCTTCGAGTATAGGCACATTCTGAGATACTGGGGTTAGGACTTCAGCATATGAACTGGGAGGAGGGTGCACAACCCAGCCCATAACAGCATCATACTAGATAAATTTGACTGAATTTTAGTTTTGTTTCTTTTCCTGTCACCAACTGTGTGAAGACTGAACTTTGTGTATATGACTTGTATGTATGGTTTAATTCTTTAAAATCTTTTTTATTAAAAGGTATGAGAAGAGCTAAAGAGTATTGCTCTTTTATTTATAGGAGAATGTGGATATTAACTATTTGGGTGCAATAAGGTTGTTGTTGACCTCTCTGGACCCAAATCCAATTTCTGTAAAATAAGGTGGTCAAATAATATGAACTTTAAATTTTTGTTCATATATGAATTTCTAAAGTATTACTGTAATAAAAGCAACTATAGAAATACAGGCTATAAATGAAAGGGAAGGGAGTAATTTTGCTAGTGTTTGTGAACAAAAGATTTATTTACAAATGGACACTACATGTAGGGAAAAAACCCTAAATACTTCTGGAAAATAGTTATTTATATCTTAGATAAACTGCAATCTCCGGTGTTATTAATGGAATTTACTGCATTCAAAGAGAAAAAGAGAAACATTTCAGTTTTTACTCCAGTATTACAATAATAACTGATATTCTATTCCACCATAGAGTAGGAAGAACATATCAATAACCAAGAAATCTCGACATTTCTTTGGAGCAGTCCAAGAGGGTATTTATTTTGGATTGTTTTGCTGAGATAGTAATAAACTGCAATGCACATTTCATTTGTAGATTTTTAATTTAATTATACCAGTGTGATTTTAGCTTCCCGATCTGTCATAATGCCCTGAAACACTTACAGGAAATAAAAAGGAAGTACATTGTTAAAGGCAAAAAAGGAAAATCCTTGTTGATGCTACACTTAATTAGTCCCCAGAACTTACCACATTTTGTGTCAGAAAATGAAATTCTAAAAATGAATTCAGCAAGTTCCAAAGTTGTAGCTAAGATATTTGACTGAAATGAAAGTAGTGTTGGAAGGATTATAAATGGAACAAAAAGGCCAAAGTTTTCAGCTTTATATTATAGAGAACTGTAATGATATTCTTTTTCTTCATCATGTAGACTCTCTTGTTCTCAAGAGAGGTGATTTATGTTCTCTAATTGGGATATAAATCTTTCGGTCTGATGATATTTTGTTGCTCAGGCAAAGTAAAGCAATTAAATGTTTCCTTCATGAGAGGTTCTTGGCTTATGAAATGTTAAAATACTGCCTTCGGTAGAGGCTTGCTCTGGAAGATGGTAAGTGAAAGGAGAGAGGGAAAAGTACCCAAGCAAAAGTACCCTGAATTATTTTCTTATTCTATCATGACATTCTCAGCAGAAACCATCCTTTTCCTTCTCTCTTCCATTATTTTCTTTTTAGTTTTGGTAACTAATTAGTATTTTAACTAATTTGTGTTTGCTCTTCATCACCCAAGCAATTTATTAGTCTAGCACTAAATGTATATCTTAAGGAACTTTTTTTTTTCTCAAGTTTACTATCAAATCTTACAGTTATTTTTGTTGATTAGTAGTTGTAGGGATAGAACTATATGATTTTTACAAGTCCTGTTCTATCAGGGTGTCTTTGTTCTGTCCATTTTTGACACCAACAAAAAGAATGATTTAAAAAAAAATTCCCCTTGTTATTGGATTAGAGATTAGAGTGTGGTGAGGACAGTTTCTGCCTAATTGGCTAAATTTACTGACTTGGACAGGGGAGTCAGGTTTGGGGACTCTGATTTGTTCATGGATCTCTGACAAGCAAGCAGGAGGCTGCAGGAGCACATCTGTGCTTTGAGTGGGGGATGTAGTTTTTCCCCCCCGTGGTGGGCAGATGAATAGGAAAGAGGTGGTGTCCTCTCCCTCTCGGGAGCCGGATGCAGCACCACTGAGTATTCCAGACCTTGGCAAACCATGGTCAACCTGGAGGGGAACATGAGTCAGAATGCAACACGGTAAAATACTAAATACGTAATACGAAAAATGGTTTTGTGAATTTTCTTAAATCCCCAGATTTTAAGAAAGTATCTGTGTCCTTCCGTAAAATGTTTTATATAGAAAGCTGAAACCATCTAAGGAAGCATTTCTTATGTAATGCCACTTATTGTTAGGCCAGTACTTTTTAATTTTCTTGATATGAACCAAATATGGAATCCTCTTCTTACCGAGCATGTTTCCTAGGGGAGGCAGAACCACTTCCTTTGCTCTGTGGTTTTCAGTAGGAACACATCTGGTAGTTCATGTGTTCGGTCCTTGCTCAAATTAAGTCGGGTTACATCTCTCCTTAATAAGATGGCCATGTTTATTTTCACATCATTATTGCCTTGTGCGTTTTCGGCTTCTGCTTTGTTATTTTTCCTTAAAAAAAGTTCTCAATTTTATTTTTTTCCTGTAGGATCAGAGGTGAAATAAGTGTTCAATATTTAAAAATTACATGTACTCTAGGGTTTGGTTTTTTTTTTTAATAAATGTTACCCTCACTCAAATACCACAACTTTACTCATCAAAGTGCATAGGGTTTCTAGAAGATGAGCAAATATGCTAGTAGTTGTAGCCTATTTTAGTCCTTTATGATATATGTGAAGGGCTGCAGTGTTTTCTTTTGTGAAATGACACTTTAATTTTTATTTTAAAATTTTTTTAAAGATTTATTTATTTATTTGAGAGAGACAGAGCATTTGAACGGGGAGAGGGGCAATGGGAGAGGGAGAGAATCTCCGGTAGACTCCTCGTGGAGCGTGGAGCCCTACCTGGGACTCAATCTCATGACCCTGAGGTATGACCTGAGCTGAAATCAAGAGTCAGACGCTTAACGACTGAGTCACCCAGGTGCCCTGAAATGACACTTTTTAAACTATATAAATCCCAGTACTTGCTCTACACTCCTTTCCAGCAAAGAAAGGCAATTTCTTTATCAGTTCCAGATAAGAACAGGATATTCCAACAGCTTGTGATTGCAAACCCAAAGGAAGATTTTAGCATTTAAATAGCCAATAAATGTTCGATTTTCCTTTTGTTTGATACGTAGAAATTGAAACCTGAAGTAAAAAAAAAAAAAAGCCTCTCTTTCTGAGCACATGAGCTCTGAAGCCATTTGGATGGCCTGAGAGTAACATTATCCGATTCTGTCTCATTGGTTCAGGCCCAGTGGTGCCTTACTCCACTGTGGATAGTAATTAATGGACCTCTGTACAATCAGAGCAGCAAAAGAATTCTCCAAGCCACTGCAGGCTATGCTATTAAAAGTAGCCCATGTTAGTATTTTATGATAGAATCTTAAGTCATTTTTATTTATTTATTTATTTATTTATTTATTTATTTATTTATTTATTTATTTATTTATTTTTATTCTTATGTTAATCCCCATACATTACATCATTAGTTCTAGATGAAGTGTTCCATGATTCATTGTTCGTGCATAACACCCAGTGCTCCATGCAGAACGTGCCCTCCTCAATACCCACCACCAGGCCAACCCATCCTCCCACCCCCCTCCCCTCTAGAACCCTCAGTTTGTTTTTCAGA
>NC_138380.1:14251573-14305145 GCF_054177405.1 Leptonychotes weddellii
TCTTATGTTAATCCCCATACATTACATCATTAGTTCTAGATGAAGTGTTCCATGATTCATTGTTCGTGCATAACACCCAGTGCTCCATGCAGAACGTGCCCTCCTCAATACCCACCACCAGGCCAACCCATCCTCCCACCCCCCTCCCCTCTAGAACCCTCAGTTTGTTTTTCAGAGTCCATCGTCTCTCATGGTTCGTGAATCTTAAGTCATTTTTAATAGCCAGGAAACCTCCATTAAATGGACTTATCTCATGAGATAGAAATGATTCTCGCCTGGTATGACGAAAGACCAGCCTTGAGTTCTTATTCCCATCCCAACTGTTCTTAACTGTTCTTCATTCAGCAGCTTGAATTTGCAGGATTCTACAAAAATGCATTTTGTATTTTCTACCTCTAATTTCTATCCCTCTGTATTTCCTGGGGTATTTGCTTCCTTTGCCTTTCATCATGATATTTGCCCAGCTCCTATACTCTTTAAACATAAAACAGTATAAAAAGAGTGTAAGTGGGAACTTAAGGCCTGAAACGTTGTCATCCCTAATTGCCAATTCAGCAAATACTAGGACAGGAGACTCTCGGGAGATTTAAACCTGTAGGTGGTATCTAATGACAAGTAGAAATTTTTCTCCATTCGTATTAACCAGAGGAAAACCAGAGGATCAACCCCATTTGTGAGGATAGCATGAGCCTTGAGATTTTTTTGTTGTTGTTTGTTAGTTTAGTAATGGGAATTGACTTTTCCCTTGAACCAATTTCTTAGGTTAGGTGGGTGGGATGGGATTAGGTGGGTGGGATGAAGAATGTAGTTCGTTGTCATGGAAAATAGTTCTCATTTCAAAATTAGTAAGTCTATATGGGAGCAGCAGCTTAACAAAGATAGATATGGCTGGGCATCCTCTCCTCAAAGAGTTCATGATTTAATGGGGGGAAAATCACCATGTCATGAACACATTTACATTTCACACTGACTGCTCAGTCTACAGCACTCAGTCTAGTACAAGATGATAGTAGCTTGGTCTGTGGGGGTGTTACCAGAGGGGGTAGAGAAGCATACATATTTGAACACTACTTAAAGGAGGATGACTTGCAGGGGAGAGAAAGAAGGAGCAGGTGGAAAGTCAGAAGAGTCTTTTGAGCTGAAATCCAGAGAAAAGTGCTTCAGGAGTTAACCAGAGTGAGGAATGCTACTGAAGGGGGAGTTTGAGTGTGGACTGAGAAGTGGATTTAATGAGCATGAGTAAAGGGAAAGGAGAAGGTGAGGGGACAGTGTGATCTCATATAGAGGAAAGTTCGAGGGTCTGCAACTTAAACAATAAATCTATGATTCTGGTACCTAGAAGTTGTAATGTTACGTATATGTGGGCAGGGGGGAGGCACATAAAAGTCTCAGAGTTTAAAACTGGGTCAGGAATAGCTGTGACGTTCATTATCACAAAAAGAAGTGGATGGTCAGGAGACCTTGAAATATTGACCAAGGCTATTGGCCTGTTTCTTTTCCTTTCAAGCAGAAATGAAGCTGCTATACTTGCTGCGCTGCTTGCAGGTGCCACCAAGTGAAGCCGCTACTAATTCTTTGTCCTTGCTTCTCCTTGGCATGCCAGGAACCTCACGCCCAGCAGAAGAGACCGTCTGTAATGACCACATGCTAATTTCACTCTGCCGCATATTCCTTTCTTGCAAATTCAGAAACATGAAAATATATTTCACTAGAAAGCATGAAAATGTGTGTGTTAGTATGTATTTGAAGATGTCCAGAAAACTTAAAAAATTTTTTTTGTTTCTCTGATAAAAGTTCTCTGATATTTGGAACTTAAAACCTGTTTTTAATCTATTAGCCATTAAGTCAGCAAATGGTTTCTTTAATAGGTGTCTAGCGCTGGTGCTTCAGGTTTACATTCTTTTGCCATTAGTGTCTGTGGTTGATTATCCCAGTGACTTAAAACCCAATTCTGACCTGAATGATAGAAGAAAAGTCAATGCATTATGGAGAGAGATACAGATTCCTTAGGAAGAATTTATAAATGCTCACGGTAGTCTAAACAAAGAATAGGGCACTTCTATCCTGCACCTTCCACACTTAAGGAGGGTCAAGCAGAGATGGAACAGCCATGGATGCAATCATAGAGTAATGGACAATCAGATGGAATAGCAAATAGTGAATTAGTGAACATCTAAGTTTTCTCCCAACTCTGCAATGCTTTAATTCCATTATCTTATTAGAGATCTAGAGGGATAGCTGTCTCAGATAATTTGTAACTATGACATATCATATTAACCACCTCACAGATGGATGTCTTAAGTCAAGAACTTAATTAACTTAAGGGTTGTTTTTGTTTTTTAGAGAGAGCGAATGCAAGAAGCGGGGGAGGGGCAGAGGGTGAGGGAGAGAGAATCTTTTTTTAAACGATTTATTTCTTTATTTTAGAGAGAGATTGTGAGTGGGGGGAGGGGCAGAGAGAGGAAGAGAAGCAGACTCCCTGCTGAGTGCAGAACCCCACACCAGGCTCTATCTCAGGATCCTGGGATCATGACCTGAGCCGAAATCAAGAGTCAGATGCTTAACCAACTGAGCCACCTAGGCACCCCAACAACGTCTATTGAAAAAGAATTAACAACCTTTAAAAGTACTTTCCCTATTTTGGAAGTGGGAAAAAAAAGTACTTTCTCTAGAAGAACATGTTGGACAGTGGGAGCTCACGATTGCTGTTAGTGTGATTTTGGCTTATCTTCGGTTCCAAATTCAAAAAATCCTTTAAATTTTTTTTCACGTATCAGAGGCATTGTTCTCTACTCTAGGCAGAAGACAACTGAGTCAGACACGCTACCATTGCGTCACGAGGTCACGGCAGAAGACAACTGAATTATAAGAGTTCTCTGTGAACTCAGCAGGTGTCAGAAATCCATTTTAAATCTCTGTTCAGAAGCTTTGATTCAATTTGGTTTTACGGCTCAATGCAAAGAGGCCCACTTGGATGTGTTTTTGGATAGGTTATTGTCAGTGGCAGCTTGAAAATGTCCCAGGGTAAATTGCAGCAATTTCCAGGAAGTTGCTAAAGGAAGCTATTGAGTATAATTATATCTAAATAAGGCCCAGCTTGATAGCTGATGAAAGGTGGTGGTAAATGTTTCTGGTTCACTGTTATTTAATTGAAGAACAGGCAGTCCTGAAATGGTATACATACTTTTCTGGTAGGGACATCTACCATTTGTATGTTCTTTTCTATTTGTGCAGATCCCCCTAGAGATAAGATGCAAAGGAGCATAATCCAGCATGGATTTACCTCCAGATCTCAGAGAGCTGAATGGAAAAAGGACAGAAATGGACAACCCAAACAGGGTTTGCCTAGGGCTCACAAAGAGAAAAACGGCTATGGAGAGGTTCAGATGATGTCAAATGTGCTAAAGGGCCATGTGTTGTCCCAGAGGAATTCCACTTTCCTGCATTTCATTCATTATTTGTTTAAAAACATTTATTGTAAACAACATGGGCCAGACTCTTAGGTGCTGGAGTTGTAAAGAAGAGGAATAGTGGTTTGTGCCGTGACCTCACACTAAAGTCCACTCATAAAACAAGGACCTGTTCAAATGAATCCTATTAAAGATCAGTTAGAAATATACTTTATTACATCAAGTTTATAATCAGGTAGAATCTCACATTTACATTGCTTGAAAGAAGTTAAAGCAATGTATCCCGATTAAATCAGGCCTGGAAGGAGAAAGGCAGACAAAGTTATGATGTTTTCTGCCTTGCAAAGGAAAACTAACTCTTTATATATGAGTAGCAAATTCCTGGTTAAATTAGAGTTCATCATAAAAATCAGTGAATCTACACGAGTGTTTTAAGGGGCAGATCTTACCCTGAAGCATTTAAAAATGTTAATGAAAATTGGACATTTACAAAGTACAAAATGTAGAGTAATTATAGAACTTTAAGGGCCTCCTGTAACATGAATGAGGATTTATATTCTCAGTATCTTTAAGATATCTTGCCAACATTCGCGGGACCCACTTGCTTTCTCATCCCACAGATTATAAGATGCCTACGTAACTCTGAATCTTTGTCTCCCTTCCTGTGTCATCAACTGTCATTCTGCTAAGGTTTGGTATCTACTAACTGCTACTTAGAGCTGTAACTCTGGCTTTTGCTATGGTATTATCTAGGATTAAATTTTTTAAAAAAGGCTTATGGAAGTTGAAGCATCAGGGTATTAATAAAAATAGAACAACAATATACTTAACACTATTTACCAGGGATATGCTAACTGCCTTACATGTATTTTCTCATTTAATGCTCACATATTCCTATTATCAGTTCCATTTTCAATCAGAAAATAGTTTAGACAAGGTAACTTCAGAGTTCTCAATGTCAACCATGTATTAATTGACAGAGTTCTGACTGGAACTAAGATTCTTCTGAGTTTGCGTCTTGCATTACACACTGTGTTTTAGTGTCTTAATATTAAAGGATATTATTCCCAGGTGATTCATATTTCCAATAAAAGAAGGAATTAATGTGGTGTTGCTGGCCGTGAAGTGACCTTGGGGAACGAAAGCCCCCAACTCATTCTCTTGGTCCGTAAGGGGTATCCATGTGAGAAGGTTGGAATGAGCAGAGTGTGTTATGAGGACTGAGAGAAACCTGTGTAGTAAGGAAGATGTAAGTTGAATAGCAGTGAGTGTTCTGAGAGTTGTCTGGATGGTGCTCCACCTCACCCCTCCTAGCACCTCAGAGTAACAGGTGTGTGTAATGTGGATACGGGAAAGTGTGGTCTGGAGCCCAAGTGCGTGAATTTAATGAGATGCTTTATGGTAGTTCTTGAGGGAGTTGTCATGGGGACATTTGGGAGTTACGTCCAGAGCCATGAAATTCCAACATGCACAAAAAACTCTTGACATTTCAGAGGAAATTTGTGAGGAAGTGATAGGTTGAGGTCACTGTCCTGATTTCAAAGGGAATTCCAAGATTGTTGAGTCCCTTTTCAGAACCTTGAGTGATTCCAAGGAAGTCTGGTTTACAACCCCTGCCTGCTACAGAGCCTGCATCAGTATCGGGATAGTTGGTGGTAGATGTTGGCATGGAGGCAAATCCATTTTTATCCAGGATGTTCATCTCTTCTATGCTCTACTAACTTTCTTGGGAAAATGTAATTTTAGAAAACTAATGGCACTGCTCTTCCCCAGACTCCAAGGAACAGCTTTGTCATCATCCGCCTCCACTCAGCCATTAATGGAACATTAATACATTTTGACATAAAGGGACCCAATTGAATTACTTGGCTTTCACTTAATATCTGTGTATTTTATCTTTCCCACCTTCTGGTTGTCTGTTTTCATGTTATTGGTTGGCCTGTAAAATACCTATGCGAGAAGGTCCAGGAGAATGATGGCACTGTCCAGACCAGACAGTTTCCCCTCCGAGGAAGCCCAGCAGTGGGTCAGAGGGCCTAGGGCGGCCCCAGCACGCACCCTGAACTTCTCCCACTAACTGGCAGCAGCAGATGCTATTGCATATTAGCAGAACCTTATGTAGGGGAGCAATTTTCAGAATAATGATTATCCTGATAATAGCTAGTGTCTGCTGAGCACTTACCATGTGCCAGGCACTTTTCTGTATTGACTCAATTCATCCTCCCAGTATCACTGTGAAGTGGATCCTGTTCTTATCTCTACATTACCCAGGAGGAAACTGAAGCACAGGGTTTCCTGATTAACCGGTTGAAGAAGTGTACTTCACGGCTAGGCAATCTGACTCAGGGCCTGAGCTCTTGAACTCTGCTGAGCTGCCTAGTCTTTACACCAGGATCCAAAAGAATTCAAAGGAGATTTCCATCCTGGACCCCGTGATTGCCCTAAAATTTGCGGATGAGCCCCAACACTTGACAGCAGGCCAAACACCAGGTACCCTCATCAGGAGAGTGGGTTTAAGCCAGCTGCTGCTGGTGGGAACGTGGGATGCGTTGCTGGTCGCCGGGAACAGATGGGCGCTGAGGGCGAGCAAGTGAGTGTATAAGAAGGTGGGATGGGGGAGAGTGACAAGCAGTTACTGAGTCTCCATTTTCTTGTCTCCTACTTAGCTGATCGCTCTGGAGATGAAGTGAGATAGTTCATGAATTCATTTGGATTCTGGAAAGTTCCATTCAAATGACAGTTCCTGTTGTATGTCCATGGTGTGCCACCTGTAAGGAAGATTGGTGGAGGCTGTGGCTCAGGAGGCAGCAGTGTGTGTCTGGAATTGGTGGGCACAGATGCAAAGCTGGGAGGTAGAAGCATGTGGGCAGGGAACAGGCACGGACGGACCGTGAGAAAGGCGGTACACACTGGTTAGCTAGTGGGGAGCTCCTGGGAGAAAGACGTACAGTGACTGGTCTGTATTCATTCTCTGAATCCTATTTTCTACTCTACAGCTACTGCTGGAACCAGGTCTTACTCCTGCTGTCTCTAGCCCACCGGAGAATGCTAGAGCTCACTGTCACTAGACCTACTGTCATCTCAAAATGTATTGAAGTAGAGCTCTTTCAACCTCTGTCCTCCCCCAACTCCCGTCAGAGGGTATGGTGGGCCACCACATTCTGTGCTTCCTGCTTCCCTCTTACCTGATGTACTTGTGGGGAAATATTTCTTAATTACATTCTTTTCAGGTCACTAGGGTGAACTTGGAAATAAAAGGATCAGAACCCTCTTAATTTCGGGATAAGCATCTTGTACACTGTATGATCACTCTGTTAATTGCTTAAATTCTTTCCTATCCTTTCCTACCTACTCACATCTAATACCTAACATCCTTTTCTGTAACTCTTATTTTTACTCTGGTTCTGAGTTATCATTTATTTACATATTGACATAATTTTAAAATCTTTTTCTAAAAATGATGATTCTTGATGTAAAATAATCCTTAAATCCCATCATGTAGAGATAACCACTTGGGATAGCTCGCCGAACATTCTCTCTAGACACTTGTGTACATATACAAATGCTGAAATTCCACAGTTTACATGAAGGAGATTATTCCAGATATAATTTTCCATGACTTTTTTTTTCACCAAACAATGTCACAATGTTATAGTGGGACTTCCCTCTAAAAAGATGTAGATCTACACACTCATTTGTAATATTTGCCCAGTGTTTTCTTGTTTCAGTATACCACAGTTTACTTAACTATCCCCCAGTTGATTGCTTATTGATAAGAGTCTGAACACCACATAGAGATCATTTGACTTTGTTAATTCAGGCTCTGTGGTTTTGTTGTCAAATCCATGGGATTCTTGGCACCACACAATAAAACAAGCATGAAACTGATGAGTGAAGAGTCTGAGACTCTGCTCCCAGCTCTGCCACTATGCCCAGCTATGTGATCATAAAATCACTTTACCTTTCTGAACCTCAGCTTCCCTGTCTGTAAATGATGTAAGGATACCCATGATATTTAAGGTGTATAGTTAACACTAATTCAAAACGTGCCTTCAAATCCTATTTCCCATCACAGCTTATGCCCATTTTATTTATCAATGCCTATTCCATGTCCAGTACAATGCCCAATACAAAGTGGACACCCAACAGACACACTTTGAATGGACTAGTCTATTGATTTGTCTTCTCAAAACTTTCCCTCAGAATTATCCATCTTGTATTTCATATTGGCTTAGTTTTTAACCCAGTGAACCTCAGACATTTTTATTTGTCCACCATCTCTCTTTAGAATTTATGCACTTGTATCTAAATATCTTTGTGTGGGAGGAGGAAGAGAACTATGTATGGGTGTGCACATATGTATCCATAGTTGGATCTATATGTTGTTTTAGGGGTATTAGAGTGGGAGTCTGTATATGGAGGGAGTTACTATACTTTGCCCAAAGATGAGGTGTTAGGCAAGAGAATGAGATTAAATTATTTTTCCCTCCTTCCAGAGTTGCAGTGAAATTCCATGTGTGTGTTTGAGATGGGGGTCCTGACAATATCTTATCCCTCCCTCCTGCCATCTATCCTTTTCTTCTTCCTTCCCACTCTTGTCTTTCTTTCCCTTTTCCCTCTTCCAGTCCTTCCCTTCTTTACTGAAATGAATAGAAGAGTAATGCTATTCTTTCTACTTTGGCCAATAGTGACTTTTATCCAATTAACACAAGAAAGGAGAAGCAATCCTGTTTTTGCTAAAATTATCTGAACCAATGAAATCTAAGTATAAGGTAATACTGAAGGACAAGTGGGGATTGTGTTATATTGATACATTGAAGAAATGCATTGATCCATAGTGGTGATGATGAAAATTAAATTGTTTCACTCAACTAATGCTGATAATTAGACTATTTTGAAAATATTATGTAAAATCCAAGGACATTCTGTGAGTGAACAGGATGCTTCAGAAAGCTTGGTGCTACCCTCTTTTAATTGTTTGACATGTATCCTGAACCAGTTAGGATTGAGTTCTTTTAAAATGAATTACAACTTCATTCCCTTTCTAAAGAAAGTACATCATGCATATTTTAAAATTTTTTTGTCATTTTGAGGCCCTCAAAATCACCATCACAGGCAGCATTTATTGTCATAAGCTTTGAGAGGTGCTCTCAGACAGTTGGGGTACATAGAGGTATTTTGATCTCAATCCTGTGATTTTTCAGTTCTTGGTTTGCTTTTTAGAAGGTTTTTTGTTTGTTTGTTTGTTTTTGTCTCTTCTGAGGGTCAAACTGCTGTATTTGGCTGATAGGGGCATATTTTCCTAGAGCAGTTTTTTACAGCTCTATGCCATGTCTCACTGTTTCAGATTAACTGTGTCTAATTTATTGTGAAGCTAAACACATGATCTTACTAGAACTTTTAATAAGTTAATAGTGAACAGGATATGCGTAGCTTTCAGAAGCTTTTTCTGCCTATTTCCATGTTCTTACCTAAATTCCAGAAACTTGAGGTTTCTGAGGATGTATTCTCCAGATAATGGCCGTGTTCTTCGTAAAGAACCTACAATTCTTGTTTAAATGAGAACTTTTTCTTCCAAGCATGAAGAGACATTATTGCCTTTAGTCCTTCCAGGTGCATGTGACTCTCAATTCCACTCTCTCATTTGTCTGACTACTCGATTCTTGTTTTGCAGTCCCCAGTCTGTCCCAGACCGCCTGAGGATCCGGGTGAACAAAATCAGTTTACAAGACTATGAAGGATTTCACTATGACAAAGAGAAACTTCGGGAAGCTTGTAAGTTGGAAGTGCCTAGTTGATCTCATGTGATCAGCCTATCTTCAGCTGCTTGATCCTCCTTGGGTTGATGGATAGATTCATCTTGTGTCTGAAAACAATGGTTAGGGAAATGAAGGGAAGCATAGTACCATGTGAACCCCAAGCAATGATTTATGGACTGAAGAAAATGGAACTGGGCAAAGGAAAACAGCAGAAGAAAATTATTATGCTGAAGAGGCCAAGTTAGGATCTCTTGGTTTATTAACCACTTTAGTCTCAGGTTTACCTAAGACGAGAAAGCAGAAAGTTGGTGAATGTCGTAAGGTATCATAATGTCTAGAAAACTCTCGAAGACAGCACAAGTCTCTTCCTGGAGTCTACAATACCAAATACTGTCCCCATTCTTCCTGCAGGTGTGACAAAGTTATCCACAAAGACATGTCCAACACATCTAGCTATTATGTGATTGCATAAATATCAGAGGCCCACAGAATACTCACTGTCATGATAAAGTGATTCACAGCTGATGAGGTGACATTTTTCCTGAAATCTTAAATTGACTCCATGTATGAATACTTCTCAATGTTCATATTTTCCATATGCTTCTTTAAATGCATAGCTGATTTTTAGTTCATCGTATCTATCATTCAGTATTTGTTGGGCACTTTTTACATTCCATTCACTATGTTAGATCCCTGTCTATACTGTGATAAATGAGGTAACTGGGTAAAGTAGGCCAGAAGATGTTAAGACAGCAGGTGTGTTAGATATTAGGGTTCTGGGCTCTGTCGTAATTGTGGAGGCCAATAGTCAAATGCAGTAAAGTCAAGAAGATCAGGACGAGTATCCGAGGGTACAGGCAGGGATGCCAACAGAACAGAAGGAGTTTGATAGAGAACCAGAGGTTTATAAACTTAAGACCACCAACTGGTTCCAATATGGACGTACCTAGAGTTATGGAAGACACGAACGGCTAAAACTGGCAGGAATTGAGAAGGGGACACATTCCTGGGATAATGACTTCCAAGCTCTGATTCTCCACCTGTGATCTGGAATGGGGTTTAGTGGATGGAAATCCTGAAATCCAGGGTCAGTCTCAGGGGTGAGGGCAGAGAGTTACGATCTGGATGTGGCAACAAGCAAGGGTCCATTTCCCTGGTAGCCCAATCACTGAACCGCCCAGAGAATTCTGTGTGAAATTTCTCCTCTCTCAATTCTCTCTGCAGCTTCAGCTTCCTTAGCCCTTCTGGTTCTTTTCCTTAAACATCAGTACCTTCTAGCTTCTCCCCTGCCTTACCCCTATCTGTTCTTCTCTCTCATTTCCTTTGGTGGGAAACTTTGAAGTGGGGAAGGAGCAATTCCCTGAACCTCTACATTTCTCCCTTCTATAAATGACCGATTATATTTTCTAATATAAATGAGATTATAAGTGACAGACTAGCACAAAATCTAACTCATAACGTGATGGATATACATGTTTGCATTGGGACGTGTAGCTACAGTGTGAGTTAAACTGACTTTTAAAGGCTACTAATTATAAAGAAGAGTGTTTTATATCTTTTCTCATTTCAAACTTATAGACAAATAGCTTATAATTTTTGAAAACTAAAAAAAATAATGTATCTCAAGTCAGTTAATATTTTTCAGCTTACCTTCGACTCTGAAGAAAGTCAGTTGGGAGTAGGGAAGCATTTGAAATTTGGGGCTGGAATGAGATTTGAGGCTTATCAGTGGATTTCAATTATTTGTCCTATCTTTTCCATGGCATTATCTGTCCACCATTGCCAGAGGTAATTGTGATTTGAGTTTTTACAAGAAGATGAAATTTCCTAGCAAGTGCTTTACTCATCATATCTTATGTGATAAAACTTCTCTGTAAGGAAACTTCTTATATCAAATTGGGGGAGGTGACTTGGTATAAATATAAATCCAGTAAATTCAGCAGTGTCTTTGGGCTTCAGAAGGACAAAGAAGCACTCAAAGAGGGAATCAAGGAGTTAACTCATTCTAAAGATTGAGTCTGAAGGAAACAATATATTAATTAGAAGTAAAGATGGCCAAGTCAGGCATTCCACATTTAATATATAGTTATGATGCTTCTAAACTGTGGTTGCTCGGGGAAGTTTGTCCTTCAGGGTTATATATTTGATTCTTACCTTCGCTCTCTTGCCTGATTCCAACTTTCAACCAACTACACATTCACAGGCAGGTCTGGCAGAGCTCAAACAGAGTATAAAGACAAGAACCAGTTCAAGTCCATATGTGACATACAATGCCAAAATAGATCAGTTATTTCAGAAGCATTGATTAAACAAAATGCATAGAACACATCTAGATAGAAGGGATTTGAGGACTGTACTCTGACTTGCATCCCAAAGGGAGTGAATCCTCTTAGGCCATCTATTGATTGGAAACCTTACAAACCCTAAACCAGAGCAGTACTGCATTACTGGGCTTAAAAAATTAGTTCCCTTTCTGGATGATACACTGAGTGATTCATCTAGGCAGCATGTGGCTGTTTGCCATCACTGTTTAATAGATCTTGCTTATGTGTCTGGATCATTATATGTATTAGATTACAAGCTCGAACGTTTGTTGTCTAACAAAGCCCCACTTCCGTCCGTAAGGCAGGACTCCTTGGTAATTTACAGGATGGCAGCCCTTTTAATTACCTTGCTTATTTTAGCATAGAGAAAGATGACTACACTATTTCAAAGATTTACCAT
The DNA here is from genome assembly GCF_054177405.1 of Leptonychotes weddellii. Lineage (NCBI taxonomy): Eukaryota > Metazoa > Chordata > Mammalia > Carnivora > Phocidae > Leptonychotes > Leptonychotes weddellii. The sequence continues at coordinate 14,263,467 of NC_138380.1, forward strand.
CCCCCTTCCATTTAGCTTCAACTTGCCTGGGGAAATCCCCTCTAAAATAATAGCATGAAGTGGGTTAGTCTTTGTCAGTCCCTTCCTCCAGCGCTTGCCAGTAAATTTCAGACTTACTCAAAATAATTAGGCTCTCAATTCTGGCTTTATGAATTATTAACCCTCAGGATAATGATTATGATGTCCAAGAGGAAAGTCTATTCAGCTTAAAAGGTAGAACATAAAGAGAAATGTTTAAAAAGATCCATAAAGTCAATCCATAATGATAGCAGAAACTCACTCCCATAATCTGAATGAAGTATATAAATGAGTCCTTAATAAAGCACGTAATCATATAGTCTAGGCAGAGGGTGGTTAGTTTTTGAAAATCTGTTATATTTCTAACTCTGAAGGAGTTTCATTGATACAACATGTATTTTTATATCTAGAAAAACTTGGTCCTGGCCAGGGTTTAACTCTATCCCATGTAAACGGGCTAAACTTGACTTCTGGCATGAGCTTACTCTGCACTTTTGAATTGCCCTGATAATTCACACAAGCCCAGGCCCTAAAACACAAGCCAAAACCAGTTTGGAACTAATCGAAAATAAGCGTAGCCTATAAAGGTAGGAGAGGACTAACATTTGTTCTACATCAAGTGTAGTGTTCAATGACCCTTTTACATTTTCTCAGTGTAATGGGAATTATATGGATGTTTAGAGGTGTATAATATATAATATCTCAGTGTATTATTCTCTGGCAAAGACGAATGATATTAAGAGGTGCCTTTTATTTACTGACGTGGTGAAAGAGTCAGAAATGTTTGTGTTTGAATCACAGTTGCAACCTTGACCAAGTAATTCATGTCTCTGATGATCCTACCTCTCATCTCTAAAATGAGACTATCACTGCAGCCTCCTAGACTAAGAGGGTGAAATGTTATCTCGTAGATGAAACCGCCGGGGCCAAGTCTGGCACGCTAGCGTGCCCCCCAAAAGCGGGAGCTCGGATTGTGGTGGTTGCTGTTGCTGAAGACACGCTATAGGCACGCGGGGCTGCCCTGCGGTCTGCAGGTCCCGAAGCCAGCCAGCCTGCTCCACTCATGGCTCTCACTTCCAAGTACACCTGCTACCACCTTCCAACTCACGTTCTCACTTTCAAAAGCAGTGTTGAAAACACGGATAAATACCACAGGAATGTTAACATAATTAATCACTTAATTTATATGTATTTTGTCTGCCAGTGCAAGGGACGGCTCTGATGGCAGGATATTTAAAACTGTGAGACGTGTAAATACTGAATGCCTGTATTTGGTGATCTGACCACATATCTGCATGCTGCTTTCTTCAGTCCTAAGACAGCCCCCTATGTGCATCATCTGGTATTCGGCACTGATTTTTTTTTTTTTTAACTTCTTATTTTAAGAGCACCTGGGTGGCTCAGCTGGTTAAGTGTCTGGCTCTTGGTTTCAGCTCAGGTCTTGATCTCTGGGTCCCAGGAGGCCTGCGTCAGGCTCCACACTCTGCTTTCCCTCTCCCTCTGCCCCTCCCCCCACTCATGCTCTCCTTCCCTCTCTCTCTCTCTCAAATAAATAAATCAAGAGGTGCTCAGTCGGTTTAGTGACTGTCCTACTCCTGGCTTCAGCTCAGGTCATGATCTTGGGGTTGTGGGATCGAGCCCCAGTGGGGCTCCGTACTCAGCATAGAGTCCGCTTCAGATGTTTTTCCCCTCCCCCTCTGCTTCTCCTCCTGTTTATGCTTTCTTTCTCTCTTTTTCTCTCTCAAATAAATCAGTAAATAAAATCTTTAAAAATAAAGTAAATACATCTTTTTAAAAAAACCTTATTGTTGGAATAATTTTAGATTTCTAAAAAAGTTACAAAGATACTACTGAGATTTCCCGTATACCCTTCACCCAGTTTTCCCTGTTGTTGAACATTTTATATTCCCGTGCTAACTTTGTCAAAGAAACAGATAGTGCTTCATTATTATTAACTAAACTCTGGACTTTCTATTCCAGAATCCAAATCCAGGACATCACATGGCATCGGGTGGGCACGTCTTCCCAGTCTTGTCTGGTCTGTGGCAGTTTCTGAGACTTTCTCTTTTTTTTTTTTTCCCCATGACCTTGATGGTCTTAAGAAATACTGGCCAGGTATCCTGTAGAATATCCCCCAGTCTGGCTTTGTCTGTTGTTTAACACATAATTAGAGTGGAGTTATATATTCTTGAAAAAAAAAACACGGCAAAGGTGAAGTCTCCTTTTTTATCCCATTATATCAGGGGTTACCTGATGTCCACATGACATCCGTGATGATGGTAACCTGATCATTTGGTTAAGGTTGTATTTGCTAGGTTTCTCCACTGTAAAGTTACTAATTTTTTTCCTTCCCCAATGCTGTTTTTTGTGAGTCGCTAAATTTAGCCCATCTTCAAACAGAGGGGGAGGTGGATCACTGGGGTTTTCATCGTTTCCAGTTTCCATATTTTACCTCAAGTGAATTTCATTTAACACATGTCAAAGTGGAGCCATTCACTCAGATGCATCCATGCTTCCAAAAACTATATACTGGCAACAATTATATGCTAGATACCACGTTAGATGGTAGGCATTGGAAGATGAAACTGGGACATTTAACACAATTATTCAGTACACAACTATTAAGCGCTTACTGTTAGCAAACAGTGGTAGGGGGAAAAAAACCAGAAATAGTCCCTGATTCACCGGAGCTTTTTTCTCACGTGATGAGAATTCCAATAGGGCTATGGAAACACTAGGTATGTATTTTCCTAGCAAACATCACTTAAATGACTAAAGAAAGGGATGGGAATATATAAGCAAGAATGAGAAAAGCCAATCTAACTACTAATTAGTTGTACGAACTTGGGCAATACATTTATCCTCTTCAGGCTTCATTTGCCTTATCTGCTCTGTGCAGTGGTTAACCTAGGTGTTTCCTAAGAACTACTGTGTTATGATAAATGTTTAGTCCTATAGAAGTTACCTAGGGTTTAACATTTTTCCTCCTGACATATTTCCTTAGTGAAGTTTTTAAAGCATGTGCATCACTCATAATGAGTGTGAACATTAGAAAATTGTGTAAGTGCATTTTGCTTCATGAATTTGCTGTAAGTACTGATTTTTTATTTTCCTGTTGATTGCTTCATCTAAAATTGAATCTTTCCCCTCTCATTTAACAAGTTGACAACTGGGCTGTTCAGTAGAGATTAGGCCTCCATTTGGTGGAGGTAGGTGTTCCATTTTGAAATGTCTGAGGACTTAAATGATGTCAGTCTATTCTCTGAAGGGAACTGTCCATCCCTTTGGGAGCATGTTTGTCTTTTCCTGTTTTTCATGAGTTGACATTTACCCAGAGTTTTGTGTTTAGTTTCTTCTACTGTTCTTCCCTATCTTTTGTCTATATCGTATATTTTTTATTTAAAATGTAACAAGTAAAAATTACAGTTAATTCATATTGCACCATTATTGTGAGCAAGGAAATGTCTTAACATTTCTACTCCTGTCGTATAATTTAATTCTCCCAAAAACCTCTGTGGTTTTGGCCTGAGCAACTTCGTAAATAGAGGTAGGGGAGATGTAGAGGACCCACTGTGACCAAGAAGCAGCACACAGTGAGCTAGGAAGAAAGAGAGAGCCTGTTGATTGCAAGCCAAGAGAAGAAAAATGTTTTATGCAAGAACAGTGAGAACTCTGCCAAATGCCCCGGAGTGGGAGCAGTGGAGTAAGGATTACATGCTAAGAACTAGTCATCGGATTTGGGCAGAGGGTGGTATTAGTCACAGCACAAGAGGTTGAAGAGTGAAAAGGTGAAGGTGAATAGAATGGGCATGTGTGCACATGGGAGCAAAGGAAGTGAGTCTGCGTAGGTTGCTCTTTTTAGGGGAAGAGAGAATGGAATGGTGGCTGGAAGGGGACATGGGATCTGGGGAGGATTTTTTTCTACTTTGTCAGAGAGTACAGCTGTCTCTCCTGACGGGACCCATTTCCTAGAGAGGGAGAACTCAATTCAGAAGAGAGGGTCAATTGCAGGGGTGATGCCTCTGAAGGGGGTAGAGATGGGACCCAGTGCCCAGTGGAGGGGTGGGAGCAGGCTCTACAGGGCACAGAGCCGGAAAGGCAGAGGAATGATACAGAGACAGGTGAGTTGGGGGTTTGGGTACTAGGGAGAAGCAGAAGTTCTATTCTGGTGACTTTTATTTTCTCAGTGAAATAAGAAGCAAGCCTACTAGCTCACAGCAGGGTCAGGAGGGTATCAGTGTTCAGGAAGAGCAGAGAAAGTTGGAAATAATCAATTTGAAGGGCAACACAATCCATGGCCCAGGCAGAATGGCTGAGCAGCACTTTAGATACGGATCACTTAATTCATTGGTTTTTCCTAAGTGCGTAGAGCCTGACCTGTCAGTTCCTAAGGGTCTTGACTTATAAGTGAGTACACTCTCTTTCTTTCCAGCTTCAAAGATTCAGATGCCAGGAGAATATTGGGCTGGAAGATGATGATCTTATTTTAAACATCAGTCCCTTTGCAACCTAATTCTGTTTATGATCCAAAGCCTTGCTTTGTTTACAAGAAAATGCATGCTTCCAGAGCTTTGGTGAATTAGATGCTGATGACGATAGGTCTCAGAAAGGAAATAAGCCTCAAGTGTTGATCTCTGATCCTTCTTTCATTGTTAAAACTCAGCTTTTGGTGATGAACACCACCCTTTGTAGGTCTGTCCTCACGTCCCTGCCCAGGGGAATAGTTTTCACGTTCATTAGTTTATTCTGTGCACACACAATAATGACCAATTCTTACTGTTTGTACACCAACCTCGTTCATTTTGTTGGTACCTTCCTGGGTTGACTCTAGCATATCAACTCAGATGGCAGTTAGGTTTCTCATTAAAGACTTCCTTCTAGGGGCCTTGTATAAAATTGTTGCTTTTTTATTCATCGTGTTAACATGTGAGTGGTGTGGGGTCAGCAACTGCAGTCAAAGCATCATATTTCCTGGTTAAAACACTTAGTGTTCACACACTGCTTCATGCCTTACAGAGGGCGTTCATAATATGCTCTATGCATGTGTTATCACAGGGACACTTAGAAAGATTGCCTCACCCGGGGTCACATTGCTGTGACAGGATATTACTAAGAGCTTACATCTCTCTCCTCATCTAGTACACTTTCCTAATACACAGGTCTACTTCTTTGTAAAGACATAGCTGTGCACTTGTAGAAATGTGTGTTAAGATAATAGCTTTTGTTATTGGTTGGGTTTCCTCAGAAATAGAATCTGAGGCTTTTGAGTTTTCTATGTAGGAGGTTTGTTGGGGACTCTCCAAGAGGGAACAACAGTTGGGAAGAGGGAGGAAAGTAGCATCAGTGCAGGGCAGAGGAAGATGTCAAGCTACAGTTGCAACAGATGCCTCCCACAGGGACATTTGCACCTGGGATGGCCTTTTAGGGTTGTCCCAGTGGAAGCAAGGATTGTTAGATGCAGGTCAGGCTGTCCCTTGGGAGGAAGCAAACTCTTTATTGAATACCTACCAGGTACCAAGCACTGTTCTAGGTGCTGGGGATTAGACTCATATGACCACTAGCCTCCAGATTTTAATTTGTACTTTTTTGACCTGACCCCCCTACTATTCCAAATTCAGGGAATTGGAATATCAGTTACCTTCTTTAGATGTGTCAGAATTAGCTAAAAGAAACCCAAAATGTTAATGATGACCTTTTCGTAAAAGTTCTTTTCGACAGGAACTATTATTAAGCCAAATATTCTTCGCTTGGAATTTGAGTGATTAAAATTGGAAACATAAATGCAAGGCAATCTAAATTTCAGGCTATTTCTAGCCCGATGTTGTAGTCAGAGATAACTCCAGAGTTTGATCTTCAACAAGGTGAACATTTCTTCTATGTATTCTTCCAATTTATTGGTAAAGATACTGAACTGAATAGAGTCAAGGACAGAAATGTATGCTAATCTGAAAATAACCTCTTTGCAGATTGACTCGGAACAACAACTTTATGTGCTCCCAACCCAGGGAAAAGCTGTAGATTTTTCATAGTTCATACTGGGGAAAGCATTCTTTCTTAATACTTAGTGGATTTCCTGAATCACTGATCCATGGCACTCTTCTGGAATCACTGATAAACAGAATTAGAGAGTACCCTGGGTTGTCAGGTTCTAAGGATGTGTTTGCTTAAATCTACCCTGCTTCACATCTCTACTTGGCAGCTGTCTACATGTAATTTGTTTACTCTTTTTGCTTCCAGAAAGAGATTGAGGCCTCTTCAGAAGATTCTAGGAAATCTTTCTGTCATTAATTCTCCACATGTATCCAATGAACTCAGAAATTCAGAGCTGCATGACTGATTGTGTCCTCCGTATCTATTGATGACCTTGTCCTTCACCGAACGGTGCAGAGACACAGTGTGATGTTGAAATTGTGGAAAGTATTTGAACTAGTGTCTCTAACCATCATTTTGAGTATTTAAGTTTTGGGTACAGTTGTGAATCTTTGCTTTTGGGCCTTCAGTATTTCCTTTGACTTTCATATTTATTTGGCTGGCCATGTAGTCAAGATTCTGATGTCATAACCAAGTATTTGTTATCTCCTAATTACTAGAACACTGACTCCGGTAAATTATCACTGGTGGTTCTTCTCTATATGTAGGAATTTTGCAAATACTACCTTACCGATAAATGCACCTGGGAAAAAATTCTATTGTTTTCCAGTGCCCATTGTCAAATACATCCTAGAACCCCACCATTAAAAGTTGCTATTACATTTTACCCTGGGAATAAATCCCAAGGAATTTTATAACACATTTTGTTATGCAAGAATTTCATTGAATGTGACATTAGGAATTTTCATTGAAATGAAGTTCTCTCCATCAAAAGTAGAAATTTACATCATTGTTGGTAAACTTTCATATTAAGTTGGAAGATTATGTCATTTCATAGAACTGTTTCATCTGGACCTTTGTTTTCTATTATTATAAGAGTATTGGATCTTTGAATTCCAATCACAAGGTATATACTCAAGAGGATATCTTTAACATCCCTCTTTTCCCAGTCTGTAACACCTTGAGGGCAGGTACTGGGTCTTACTCAGTGTTGCATCCTCACCTCCTAGCACTACAGTGGTCTCTGGCACAAGAAAATCCTTAAAACTTTTGTGCTGGATGATTAAGTGGATGACTTGTAGACCTGACAAATATTTTGGTACAATTCCCTATATATGTATATATCTGAAACACAATTGCCCAGTTAAGTGAAAATGAATACCAGGAGTGGTTATTTGAGATTATAAATGACAAAGCGTTTAAGAGGATTTTTTTAAAAAGTGAGTTGGATGTCCCTTAGGTTGCCCTCTCAGTTAGTTTACTATTAGGACAAGAAGCAGAATTTGATTGTGGTTTGAAACCCGGATTTGTAGAGAAACTGCTACTTGCTAGAAAGCACACCTCCAAAATACTATCCTCACATAGAATGCAGTGAAAACTACCTAGTTGACTTTTATGTTGTGGGTGACATTTTGAACTACCTATGGGAAGGTTTAGCTCAAGCTATGGAGTACAAACTCTAAGATCACTTTTAATAGCAAGAACCAGGGTTCATGAAACCCTTTACAGACCCCAGCTATGGCATGGTGCAGCATAAAGTTCTTAGGATGTTGTGTATCCTTTTGAATGCTAATATGCCTATTAATTTCCCCTGTTGTTTCCATTGAGCTGTGGCAGTTAATGATGACAGGTTGTTGTAAAATGGACCTGTATCACATGGTGGGGGCGGGGGTAGAATTGGATTGAAACATTGCCAACTCATTCTCTTTAATTATTGTCAGCCATCAAGTTAGAACTTTAGTTCCCTGATCAGCCTAACACATTCAAAACTAATGAGGACCATAAGAAAATTCCACTTGCCCCCTCCCATCCTCCTTAGGACTTTCCTTCCTTTCTTTAGTCCCCTGCCTCCCCACCCTGATTTTTACCTCTAGTCCCTTCTTCCCATCATCTTATGACTTCTTGAATAGTGTTAAAACTATGGCCAAGAAAGTAGGTAACATTTGTTTTTCTATATGTAAGCAGATTCTCGGATGTTAGCAAAGTATCTGTCTATAGGAAACTCAGAGCCTGTTTTTTCTTTTCTTTTTCTTTTTTTTAAATTAGTAGACTTTTTATTTTTTAGAGCAGTGTTAGGTTTACACAAAGTTTAAGTGGAAAGTACAGAGAGTTCCATATATCCCCTCAACTCATGCCCCGCCCCCCACCGCCACACACAGTTTCCCTTAACTATTAGCATCTTGTTTTAGTATATTACATTCGTTGTTACAATTGATGAGCCAATGTTAATGCATTGTTATTAACTGAAGTCCACATTTCTACATTAAGGTTCATGCTTGTGTTCTACAGTTTTATGGATTCTCACAGATGTGCAACACATATCCACTCTGACAGTATCATTCAGGGTAGTTTTGCTGCACTAAGTACACCCTGGGTTGTACCTATTCATCCATCCCTTTCCTGTAACCCTTAGCAACCACTGGCTTTTTTTACTCCCCATAGTTTTGCCTTTTCCAGAACACCATGTAGTTGGAATCATGCAGCATGTGACCTTTTCAGACTGGCTTCTTTTATTTAGCAATATGCATTTAAGCTTCCTCCGTTGTCTTTTGTGGCTTGAAAACTCATTTCTCTTTGTTGACGAAAACATCCCGTCATATGATGCTAAGTTTGTTTTTCATTCGCCTATTGAAGGACATCTTGGTTGCTTACAAGTTTTGGCAATTGTGAATAAAGCCAATTATGAATATTCATGTGCAAATTTTTGTGGGGGCATAATTTTTGGCTCATTTGGGTAAATACCAAGGAGTACTATTGCTGGTAAGAATTTGTTTAGTTTTGGGGCGCCTGGGTGGCTTAGTCGTTAAGCGTCTGCCTTCGGCTCAGGTCATGATCCCAGGGTCCTGGGATTGGGTCCCATATTGGGCTCCCTGCTCAGCGGGAAGCCTGCTTCTTCCTCTCCCAATCGCCCCTGCTTGTGTTCCCTCTCTCGCTGTCACTATCTCTGTCAGATAAATAAATAAATAAATAAATAAATAAATAAATAAATAAATAAATAGATCTTTCAAAAAAAATTGTTTAGTTTTGTAAGAAACTGCCAAGCCACCTTCCAAAGTGGCTTTACCATGTTGCAGTCCCATCAGCAATGAATAAAAAAGTTCCTGTTGCTCCCCCTTCTCACCAGCATTTGGTGTTATCAGTTTATTTGTTTGTTTCAATTTCAGCTATTCTAATAGGTATATATGGTATCTCATTGTTTTAATTTGCAATTCCCTAATGACATATGATGTTGAGCACCTTTTTCATGTGCTTATTTACCATCTCTGTGGTTTTTTTTGGTGAGATGTCTCTTCAGATCTTTGCCTACTTTTTAATTGACTATTACTGTTGAGTTTTAAGAGTCCTTTGCATATTTTGAATACCAGTCTTTTATCAGATATGCGTTTTACAAAGAATTTTTTTCCTGGTGTGTCTGGTCTTTTCATTTCCTTAACAGTATCTTTGACAGAGCAAAAGTTTTAATTCAATGAAGTCCAGCTTATCACTTTTCTCTTTCATGGATCACACTTTTGGTGCTGTACCTCAACTATCGTTGCCAAACACAAGCTTGCCTAGATTTTCACCTGTGTTATTTTCCAGAGAACGGTTTTTTGGGTTTTTTTCCAGCCTATTGGTTTCTCAAGACTGCGTATAAGTTGATACAAAAAGAGTGAGTATTGGACATAAACCCTATTGATTATGTCAGTAAATCTACAATTGATGCTTAAGGAAATGTTAAGTTTTAAAAAGGGTATCTCTTAATAGTGTTAACATAAAATAAATTCATTCTAAGATTATCTATATTTTTGATGATTTACCATATTGTTCAAAATACTTCCCTATTTTAGGAATTTTTAACTCTGATTTATTCTTTTCAGGAAGTGACATTGTTTTTAGTTAGCCTCAAGACTCGGCAATTTTAATATTTTTATGTATATATTTAGAGCTTAAAACCCAGTCTTTGCAAATCCTTGCAGTTTCTGAGAAGCTTTTCTCTAAGGTCACACACCTTCTTTTAATGATCCCATTGGAGATAGTTTTGTTTGTGTTTTGAATAGGTTAGCAGCCCCAGTCAGCTGCAATTCTGTTCTAGTAGGAATTACACTGTAATAAAGAGAGATAGAGACAGACTGACTGACTTAAACCTCCCCATATAAGGAAAAGATGATGATTTCACTTTTAGAGGAAGGCTCTCAGGAGAGCTGAAAAGAATCTCTGCATTGATATCTGGCTTCAGCTTCCCTGAGAATGCACCTGAGCCCATTCTAAGAGGATTTTGGGGGCCAGGTAGTGATTGAATTCTGAGAAACATTTGTCAAGGTGTTATAGGGTGGGTTGTAGGTATCAAGCAGAAATATGATTAGAGGGAATGAACTTCTGAACTTTCTGCTTCATCATAACCTGACTCTTGCTCTCAAAGACAGGTTAAGGCAGAGTACATCTGAGGTGATTACAGTGTTGTTATATACAAGAAACTGGTTAGGACTCACCTGGGCTGTATCCTTGGGTTGAAAAAAAGCTCCAAGTATTGTGAATATCTCAATGATGACAACTGTCCCCATAGCAGTCTCTTGAGTCACAGTGCTCCTGTATATATTGTTCGGCAGCTCATTGCATATGTCGTCCTAGGCTTGGCTAGCCCCACCTTGGAAGTTTCCTTTGCTCCTCTTCTTTGTTGTATTCCCCATATGTTATATTGCATGCATTCCTCATCCTTGTTGCAAACTCAACTTTTGTTCGGGGAAGTACTACAGTAGCTTCTTGGTAGAAGGTGTGTCCTTTATTCAACCCTTGGAATTGTTTGAAAGCTTGGATTATGTGTAAAAGTCTTAGAATGTTGAAGGCTTTGTTTCATTACCTGCCTGACTGTGTTGTTGCCTGTACCATTTAAAACCATCTAATCCCTGATCCTTTATATGTCATCCAGTTATTCCTCTCTGGAAATTCATAGACGCTTCTTTGTCCCCAGTATTCTTAAATTTTAAAATAAAATGTCTTCCTGTTGTTTTATTGTTATTGTGCTGGGCAGCTGTCAGGCCATTTCAGTTTGCCGCTAATGTTTTTCAGTTCTAAGAACTATTGTTTATTTTATTTCTGATAATTACTCCTTTCTCTTTTCTCTGGTTTTTGGAACTCCTATTATTTGAATGTTGGACCCCTTGGCCCAGCCTTATTTTTCTTAGCGTTTCTCTCGTATTTTATGCCTCCTTTTATTTTTGCTCTGCTTTTATGGAGATTTTCTCAACTTTGTCTTCTATTCTATTAAACTCTATTTATTCTATCAATTTTTTTATTTTCAAGAATTTTTTTGTTCTCTGAATGATGTTCCTCCTCCTTTTTCTTCCTCATATTCTTTATCTTCTTTTATATACTCTGTTTATATTTCATGGGTGAAATATTTTCTTTTAACTCTCTGAGGATTCCCTAGAGAAGAGGCTTCAAATCTCTTTCCAAAAGGGTAGGGCTCTGACTGCCAACTTTTGGAGAGCCTAGTGAGGGAAGAAATTTGGGGATCTCTGCATTCTTCTGATGGTCAGTTAGTCCCCATTGTCTGTAAAGTAATTGCATCTGCCAAGAGTGGTTGGTGGAATCTGGTCATCTATTTTGGCTACCTCCTCCATCCTCAGTTTGTAAGGCACCTGATACTGCCAGTTTGCAAGACTTCTGAGAGTTTTGCTGTATAAATCATATTGGTTCTCATCAATCCTAGCCATGGGTTAGGATTGGACTCTGTAGGAGCTCTGGGTCATTTACCAATTTTCTATCTGCTTCATCTGTTACTGTCTGCTCACTGTTTCTCCTCTTTTTTTCTTGGTTTATGTCTTTAAAAAATCCATTTACTGTAATTTAGCAGCATTTCTGGTAAGAGAAAAGGAGGTGTTAAATCTGCCATCTTAACTAGGAAACCAGCTTGTTCCTTATTGCTTAGAACTTATAAATTCCATTTGATCCCTGCAATAAAAGTTCCATTATGTAGGTTGAGTGTTGGCTGTTGCTTACTGGAGTCAAGTAAAATCTCTAATGCCAAAATAAGATGAGTCATCAGGATCAGGGATAATGATGCTAATGTTCAAGTGACAACTACTTTCATTGTTCCCAATTAATATGAAGGAAACTTCACTGAAGTGGTAGTTGTCACTATTGTAAAAGGAAGGTGATAATTTTCCACAAATTTCTGCTTTCTCTGCCATGTCAAGCTCCAAATGAAACTGTCAGATCACAGTATTTTTATACTACAGTTATTTTTCTCATCACAGAAAGAGTAGAAGTTTGTTTTAAGAAAACAGGAATATAATTTATGGAACTCCCAGCTAATCCTTACAGTATTATGGTAAACTGAAAGAAATATGATGAGATGTGTTCATTTTCTAGCTGAAGTTGCTCAAAAGATAGTAAAGGGAATACAGGAGAAAGAACATTGATGTTTTGGTTATTCATTTTTAAATATAGTGTTGCGTTTTATCTTCACAAAATCCTAGAAGGTACCTATCCTAAGGATCAGAGGAATTGAGTAATTTACAGGACCAAAGAGCTAATGTGAGAAATTCATAAGATTAAAGCAGCATTGGGATTTGAATCCAAGAGAGAATGACTATAAATCCTTTGTACCTCATACTGCTACTTTCATAGGATAGATTTGACAGCAATTGTCAGTAATCATGATATGAAATTGTGGTAGAGAATGCTTTTTTAAAAGCCCAATTAATAGCTAACATCAATCAAAAGCACTCTTTCTCTTAATTGACTTCTTGAGGAATATTGCAAAGTAGCTGATTTTATACTTATAGTAGGAAATGTATGGCACGTCTTTGAAAACTTTTTCCTAGCTCTACCTTCTTGATTCTAGGTCTGGAATATCTACTCTCTAATTGTAGTTTAAAATATCTGCTACCAAGTACATGGAATTTATGACCAGATTAACTCCAAGCATTGATAATAGAAGGAAATCAGAGATGTTGACAGGATTCCTGCATTTCTATAATATGTGTCTCCTAATTTAAGTAAATAGATGAGTATTGATCAAGTTTTCATTTCTCTACACTGGCACATTTGAAATTAAGACTAAACATCCCTAAGTGAGATTCTAACATGGGCTCTCATGTTAGTAAGTTATATTTTATTTCCACAACATTTGACTGACTTTCTAGGCCAAAATTCTAGCTTTTCCTACTCATTCCTTAAGTGTCGGAAATCTTTAATCTTTCTTTACTTCAGTAGATAACCTTATTTGGGTCTAGGTAGTAGTCTAGCTGAGGATGATTATTTTAATCAGTACTTTTAGGAATCTCACTGAATTTCCTTTCCATTCCTTTTAAAGATGCGTGATTACCATACTGATGACTTTTTTGATGTTTCTGGTTATATTCAAAAAGAAGAGAAAAACTGTTTTTCCAGATTATTAAACTAAACACGTAACACTTGCAGGGCTCCTTGCCCTTTTGCTTACTGCCCCCCTTGCCCCAATCCAAAGCATGCTCTGTCTCCTGCTCCAAACCTTTGTTTTTTTGCCTCCCCTGGAAAGCTGACTTAGCCCTTGAAGATGTACTTTCTCTTCGACACTTGAACACACTCTAAGCCCTTCTCCTCCTTTTTACAAACTGCTCTATCAGACATTATGGTTGTGAAGATAAACAAGCCATTCTTGGTGAGAGAGTCCATGCTTACGCACATGTTTACATAGTTCTACACAATGATGGATGCTTTCGAGCTTTATGTATGTAGGACTTTGGTTTCCATCAGAGACATCAATACCATACCCTGTTCCTCTAGGTTGCCAATCTAAGAGCTCATAGGGAGAAAGAAACTATTTCTTTTTCTTCAGACTATCCTCACTTCCCTAAGTAAAAGGGCCAGTGGGGCTTCATATCTTACAGAGAGCCTAGAATTGCCCTCCAGGCAAGAATTAGTCCCTCTCTCCTATAGTTTTCAAATGATTAAGCTCATACATTTATTTTTTTTTTTAAGATTTTATTTATTTATTTGACAGAGAGAGACACAGTGAGAGAGGAACACAAGCAGGAGGAGTGGAGGGGGGAGAGGCAGGCTTCCCGCCGAGCGGGGAGCCCAATGCGGGGCTCGATCCCAGAACGCTGGGATCATGACCTGAGCCGAAGGCAGGCGCTTAACGACTGAGCCACCCAGGCGCCACTAAGCTCATACATTTAATGTAGCCTAGGCTACAGTCACTATTGTTTTTTTTTTTTAAAGATTTTATTTATTTATTTGAGAGAGAGAGAATGAGAGAGAGCACATGAGAGGGGGGAGGGTCAGAGGGAGAAGCAGACTCCCTGCCGAGCAGGGAGCCCGATGTGGGACTCGATCCAGGGACTCCAGGATCATGACCTGAGCCGAAGGCAGTCGCTTAACCAACTGAGCCACCCAGGCGCCCTACAGTCACTATTGTTTATGTGTATCTTCTCCATGACTTTGTGAGTTCCTCAAGATTTCTCCCTGCATCTTATACGTATTTTATGCTCTGTATTATTAATTTTAATGCATTTTGCATTTTCAGACCCATTTATTGATGATGAGACTTTAGAACTTCAATGAATGAAAGATTTTAGAAAATCTTTAGTAAACACCACTGTCCTGTCATGTGCTTGCTAGACTCTAGTTGGATAACTCAGAATTTCAAAGGGTATTTTTTTTTTTGGCTAAATTATGGATTTAATAGTACAACTGTACTTTTACAATTAGAAATAGGCAATATATTTTTTGAAGTTTTGGGAAGGAGACAAGTTTTCAGGAATCTTGCGGTGATCTCTGACCTAGGAAGTTCTATCCATTAAAGCCATTGTGGAACATTTGCCACCACCTAAATAGAGGGTATTTAAGACACGTAACAGCTTTTCCTAACTGTTCCCTGAAGCCCTGCTGCTACCACATTTACATTGACCATGTTTAAAGTCAATGGGATTTTTAAGCTGCAAACCTTCTAGAAGCTTTTATTTATTTTAAATATTTCATGCCTAGTTAGTTCTGGTGTTGGCCACCAGGTAGCAACAGTGCCTTGAGTAGCTCGAGTCTCTTACATAGGGAACCATTGCAAACTGACGGAAAGATTAAACCCCATGCATTCAGGAGGGAAAGGAGTAAGGGCCCAGAATCATGATTTTTAAATTCCTCTCTGGCGGTACATTGACTATGGAAAATGCAGGCATAAATTATTAGCTGGCTGTGAGTCGCCTCCCGGCCATGCCTCACTGTTCACATGACATTACACTTCATATCAGGGCCACCGAGACAAAATGAAGGCTGGCCGGGTGGCAAGGGACAATACGACTCATGCAAGGAAAGCATCCACAATAAAGAGTTTGGATCCCAGGGGAGGTTTGAGGAGAATTTTGGATATTGAAATGTCCAAAACACTAATAGTATTTATGAGATACTTTTTTAACCCTAAGAAACACATTTATGCCAGTCTAGAAAAATCAAATATGTTATTTTAGACTTTTCTCTTTCCTTCACCCTTAGCTATCCCTCTGGGTATTCTAGTTGTGCGTGGAGACTGTGATTTGGAGACTTGCCGTATGTACATAGACCGCCTACAGGAGGTGAGTTTCTTTAGCCAATTATTTATTTTCAGTTTTCCATTTTTGTAAACAATTACCAGCCATATATATTTACTTCTGAAATGATGCATCTGGGGAGAAAATGGAAGCGTGGTGTCCTCGTCCTTTAAGCATTGACCACATCTCTCTCCCCAACCCCCACTGCTATCTTCCCTCCTCAGGTGGTTGAAATGGGAAAGGACACTGCTCTAGTGTGATCCATAACTATAGCTTGGAACTTCTTATCTTTTTGCCAGACGACATCCAGTGCTTTTTGAGCTATATAGAATTTCAAAGGGTCCTGATGAATAATGAAGGAGAACAGAGAGTTAGGTTATTTAATGTTTTGTATCTAGCACAGACTTCGGTCAGAGATCACTACATTTTTTAAAAATATAACTTCCACAGGAAAGAAAAACCTTCTGTCCTTCCTAGGAATGTGTGTCCGAACACAGAAGAGTACTCTAGTTGGTTCCTCAGTCTGGCTTACCATAGAGAAAGACAATGGAAGAGACCTCATATATGCCATTCCCACGAATTTGAGCTGCACCAGCCAAGTCAGGAGACCCAGACCCATCACTGCGATGGTCATTGATTGTTTTTGCCAAACTTTGAGAGGGAGTATTCTCTGTCTTCATTTTACAAATGATGAAAAGCATAAATAGCCACTTCTTCATCATTTTTTCTTGATGAAAGATGTGCATTAAAATCATTTTTTCCTGGATGTGGTCTAGACATTTGTATTTTTTAAGCTATTGGGTAATTCTTATAGATACCACAAGCTGAACAACTCTCTTCTAGATGACACGTTCTCCATTAAGTAAATACCACAAATAAAGAAGATATATAATGCTTAAAATACCATCAAGTTGTAGCCACTTAGCTTTAAACATGAGATTCTAGTTCTCTTGGTGGCAGTAAGTTCAGGTAAGAGGCATAAAGTAATATGAAAAATTATTGTTTCCTTTTCAGCATTTTTAAGCATAGAGATGGAATTGTAAACACAATATATTTTGAGGTAGAGACCAAACTTTGAACACTGATATGGGTGAGAGAAGTAAAATCAGCAAGTTTTACGCTTGTGGCTTCATTTGGCTATTTTTTTTTTTTTTTACCAAAGATAACTTTAACATGTTAAAATTTGTGGACTTAGTAGTGTGTGACTCAGGCTCAAATCGATATTCCTCGAATACCACAGTATCTCATTTTCCCAAATAATGTTTTTATTTTATTGTGAAATCTCCCTCAAAAAGCCTGCAATAAAAAGGCAAATCATAAATTATACAAAACCTTTTTTTTTTTTTTTTAACTCTTGGGTAACTTAAGATTTCATGGTAGTCCATGACATGACTGATGAATTGACTTTGTTGAAAACTAACTTATTGGCATGCATGTAATATCAATATTCAACTAAAAGCGGGATTCTTAAAAAAAAAGAAAAGAAAAAAGAATGAATGAATGAACCCAAAGAGGAAAAGTTTTAAAACTAAGTTGGGCACAGAGAGTGGGTTGGTAAAGCCCTGTGGGAAGCAGGTATGAGGACAGAGGTACCCAGGATTGCTGACATCTGTGAATAGAATCACTACCCTCATTAACAAGGAAGCCTTCAGGACATGATCATGGTGACAACTTAGTTATAAAACTTTATAAAGGAAGCCAGACTCTCAGAATCTGCCAGTAAAACCTCATTAATTTCAACCCTATTAATTTGCACTTCATGATCATGCAGAGGTGGCCAGTGATTTTCTCTTGGCTGTCTATGAAAACCTGTGTTTGCCAAGCACTTAGCAGTAGAAACACAATTACTTGTACAGTTTGCATTTGGTCTAAGATCAATAAATTCTTTCTAAGTACTTAAAGGGATTTTAGAAGCTTTCTTCATAAGCCAAAAGTTCAGGTGCAAATTAAATATGGCCCCCATTTATTAAAACGAAATTGCCTGGTTTTTACTTTTGGTCTTCTTGATCCTTGAAACTGTATCACTCCCCTCTAAAACTATTTAGGATATATAGATTTCAGTAGCTAAATGGCCTTTCTTCTCTCATTCCAGGTCGGTGTGTTTTTGTTATTTTGGGCATTATCTTCTTCGTTTAAGCTTGATGAATTTGAAAGAGTTATAGATACTTTCTAGATGAGTTTAATAATACTAAATTGGGGGTTCAGTTGATAGAGTTATAGAGGCAGCTTGTCCAAACTAATCTTAAGGTATGGATTTTTTTTTTTCCATTTTCTCATTAGGACCTGCAGTCAGTTTCTTCTGGCTTCCAGAGAGTTCATTACCAGGTAACACATAGTTGACCCCCCGTGGTTGTTTTCTTAGCTCCCCTGCAAAAAGAAGGTCCATCTTTCAATCAATGCTTCATTTGGATTAGAGGCCACATCTTCCCTAAGGATAGAGTTCACATGAAGAACCGAGTGAAGTGGACATTCTGATTCTTTTATATTTTCCTGGTTTGGGACTACTCTGGTGTAGCACAACTTTGGACTGTGGATTTTCTCCCAGATCATTTAGAAGAGATTACAAAATGAAGTGCTTTCAATGATAAATATTAGAAACTCAGTTCAAACTAGCTTGACAGGGAAAGTCTTACTTGTGCACATCAGCGAAAAGTTCAGATCAAAGGTGGATTTTATGTACCACTGGCCAACCTTCATGCTTCATTTTTCTGCTGGTGTTTCTGCTCTGTTCCCCTTGTCTGTCAATTTCACCTCTGAACTAGATGTTTCCATGCCCAAGATGGCTGCCATTAGCAACCAGGGCTGCATGTGTCTTCTTCACATCCAGAAAAGTGAGTTCTCTGTTTCCCACAACCATCAAGCAGATGTTCTAAAATGCAGTCTGACTAGCACATCTTGGTCTTTTGGACAGGATCTAAGAAATCCAGCCTGCCTCTCGTGACCCACATGAAGTCCTCAGGAGAACACTCAGATATCCTTTGCCCCAACAATCTTTGGGAGGACAATTATCTCCCCACTTCCCTGTCCTGAATCTGTTGCACTCTCTAGCCATCCTCTTACAAATTAGATTTCTCAGGCATGGTTCAGATCCCAGTGTACAGTATACCCCAAACTGTAAGGGGCAAACATGAAGCTCTGAGTGGTCTCAGTAAAGCCCTTTTCTCTGAGAAGCCATTCCCCTTCCCTACTAGAGAGGTGTGTGGGAGTCAGAGCATGCCAAGACTCCCTCCATAAATAAATCCTGTCCTAGACCCTTTCATACTTCCATGTGGGGGACAGGTGTTTAAAGATGTCTCAATCTGTGAATCCTGGTTTAGCACCTCACATTTACTTTTGGTTTCTTTTTTGCTACACCCTAAGCATCCTCTCGTATAAAAAACATTTTTTTTAAACAACAATTTTTTGAAACTTTATCTTGTAACCTCTAGGTAGCTTCTCTGTCTGCTGGTGGATACCCTATACCCTCAGCCAAGGCAGCCTCATTATCCTGAGGCTTAATGACAGGAACAGCCTTGGTGTTCTTATTTGTTTGTAGGTTTATGTTGCAAACAAAGTACCCCACTATTCAAGAATCTTTTTTTCCATCTGGCCACAATAAAAAGGATAAGAATTCACTTCGGGTTTGTTTACATTGAGAAAATAAACTCTACTTCTGAGACTTTTTTATCAACCATTAAAAGACTAATTTCCACTTTATTTTTTTAGATAGAGCACAACATTCCTCCCATTGGTTATTTGCATATTTACCTGAAGCCACTAAGTTTAATTTTATTTTTAAAAGTTTGGTACTTTTAGAGGCTAGGGCTTATCTCTAGTCTTTAAAAACTGACCCTATTATGTATAAGAGTTATAAATTTGTCTGATTTCTTCAAGAGTTTATACTCTTCAGTCATGAACATTTTGCATCTTTGCATTTTTATCAAGACATTTCAGATATTTTTTTCTAAGTAGTTTTGTGAAACTAATACATCTATTTATTATTCTGGCTTATTTGATGTTGTCACTTTGGTGTGAGAGTTTCGGTAGGTGGATATTTTGTACCATGTTTTCTTTATACCATATTTGTACATGTTTTCCCAGAGATCAGGAGATGGTTGAGACTCCAGAATATGAGAAGGGTCTTCGTTTCAGTAGTTATTTTGTAACAGAAACATGCAGAAGAATTTGTGGTATTTATCTAACTATATCAAAAGCTTGTTGTGTTTTTTGGGTTCCTTGCAGTCAAGTCAAACTTTGGTGTCAAAACTGCTGCATTATAAATGTCATGTCAGAAGGTTTTATGTACTGATACATAGGATAACCAATTCAGTGACCAAACCTGAGTGTCAGGATTACTACTGTGCCCACACCCCTCCTTGCAGAGGTATAAAAAACAGGGGCCTTTGGATATTAAGGAAGGAATGGAATAAAGGAAATCTAGGGCAGCCCAAGATCTGCTCATGGAATAAGAAGTTTACCTGAGGGAGACTGTTTGAATTAACATGGCCACGGAGTAGAAAGAGGGTGGTGAGGAAATTTCCTGGGTGGAGCAAAGGAGAGCTGCTTGAGGTAAGGAGTTGGGGGAAGATAAACATTCACATATGGCTGGGACCTTGGGCAGTCAGGAAGAGGAGAAGTGAGTGAGAGGGATGGTGAATAGAGAATTCTGTTTTAGCCACCCTAATTTTGTTATGCCTATTAGACCCAGGAGGTTTTGGTGTGTAGAAAATGAGATCTGTGAATTTTAAAGCTCATTGAAAAATTCAGATCTGGATATAGAAATTTGTGGGTCATTAGGAAGTAGATGGTACTTAAAACTATAAGGCCGGAGGCAATCACCCAGGGAGAGCTTAGATAAAGAAGAAGGCTCGATGTCACACCTACTTGTACTAATGGGTCAAAAAGAGCACAAGTTTAAGAGAACCATCAGTCAAGAAGGGTCATGGAAACTGAGATGAGCAGCAGGAAAACTGGAAATCAAGGAGAAGGTAGTATCATGAAAGCCAAGAGTGAAATGTATTTCAGAGGAGGAAGCAGTGAAATGTGTCAGCGCTGTGGAGAGGCTGAGATGAAGTAGATTGAATTCTGTAGTATTCTGAGGGCACATAGAAAAACCATGGCATAGAAGTGCTATTAGCTTTACAAAGAAAGTGACCAAACCAACTGGAAGGAAATTTAATGTTAAATCTGTGTTTCCTCATGCAGAAACTGATCATATCATACTCTCTAGCCTGTCTCGGCGTCGGGGGCAAGGGGGCGATGTAAGAGAAAGGCCTGTCAGAAACACGGACCACAAAGTGCCTTAAATGCATTTAAATGGACTTTCTTGTGTATGGGATAACACAAAATAAGCTGGGAGAATTAACTGTGATGGCATGAATAAATACCAGTAAGTTAAGGGGGAAAAAAGTTGAGAAATTCCTATCAGCTCACTGATTGGCAGCTGACATTTTAGCTGACTGTTTTCTAAGGCTAGGAAAAACTCAAGAGAAAACCAGCATTTAGAAAGGTGTATGAGTGCCCAAGTCACTTTATTAGTGAGCCATATGGCAGTTCCTAGTCATTTAAGCATGTCATTGGTTTGGTTTCTTCCTTTCCCTAATCTATAGTGAATTGCCAACAAAGCACTAAGGCTCAAAAATGACACCTTATATTAACCTAACAAGGCATTATGGGTTATACGAGAATGCGTTGGATATTTATAGCCTGCTGAAAATTCCTGCCTACACTATCTCTGAGGTCAAAATACAAAGGCCCCTCGATCTTAATGGCATCTCTTGTAACCTGCAACTGATAAATGCACTGTGCTGGCGGATTCAGGATATTCTTGAGCTTGACAGATAGGGTAGAAGTCATAGAGAAATTGGACTCTGCCTACCTATTTGATAGATATGCTTCTTGAGGCCATCTGCAATAAGATAATTCTTTCCCTGTTCCCTCTTCGGTCTTCATTATAGCCCCTTTTAATCCCAAGTCATTAAGTTAAGGAGTAGAAGCCGATACAACTGTTCTAGGGGTTCTCAACAGGGGGGAGATTTTGCTCCTATATATAGGACATTTGGCAATTTGGACATTTTTGTATGTCACAAGTAGGAGAGGCAGTGCTCCTGATATCTGTTGAGTAGAGGCGAGCGACGCTGCTAAACATCTTAGAATGCACAAGACAGCCCCCCCACAGGAAGGAATTATCCAGCCCCCTAATGTCAATAGTGAGAGCCTTGTGAAGCCCTGAGTCATTCTGATGGCTCTCAAGACATTCCTGAGGACCAGAGGCAGATGTAAGTCCTCCATGAGGAGAGGCATAGAGGAAAGAGCAGGATGAGAAAAAATAGTGCAGGGAAACAGAGGCATCTGTGGCTAGGGCAGAGGAGAATAACAGAGAACCAGGGATAAGGGAACCAGGAGCAGGTAGGGTTTTTTGTAGACACCCTATTTCCCCTGTGTAGTGCTTGCTCTGTGGAGGACTGATGTAGTTGGCACACAGAGGTATGCTTTTCAGAATATTATGAGCTGCCAATTTGAGCTTTTAAAGACTACAGTAGGATTCAATGGTAGCTGCAAAAAAAGGAATCCATCCAGGTGATTCTTCTTCTTTAAGAATTTATTTACTTAAAACTAATGCTAGAATGGCTGGGGTATTTCAAAATAGATACACCATTTTCAAAAAGTTCTTTCATCTTTTAGAGATGTCTTTCACTTTCATAAGAAAAAACTCCTGATCAGATCTGAGTCTGTATCAATTTGTTCATCCTCTGATCCCTTTCCCTACTTTACATAACGACCTGATCTTCTGGGAGATGGATCTATATATTCCATGAGAGCGCTGTCCTAGGCAAACAGCATTTGCTCATAAATACTTGATCTATTTCTCGTCTCTTCATATTGACTATCCTTATTCATCTCTCTTCTTTCTCTGTAGCCTCTTTCTCCTTAATTTGTTTCCTGGATTTTAGAAGTCTTTCAATGGATGGGTTGAAACAAGGTTAAGGAAGTCGTCCTGAGAATTCATTTATCTTGTCTCAGGGAAGGACAGGGTTTAGCTAGGAACCTAGTAGAGTGTTGTTCCTTTGGGCTAGATCAAAGCTGTCAGAAATGGATCAAATGGATCAGAAAAGGAATTAGAATAAGACTTGCCTGGGGCCAGGTCTGTTGCAAGTGAAGGCGTGACTGCTAATAACACAGACACACATACACACAGAGAGTAGTTGTTGTTGATAGAGGACATTCTCACACAAAGGGGTTCTTAAAAATGTATAGTATCTCCATTGTCATCTTCTACACTGTCATTATTTCTTCATTTTTTCAAAGCTGCTTTTGGAAATGGGCATCCCATTTCTATATGCAGCTGCCACGGGAGTTATGGCTGGTAAAGTAGGTTTGAGGAGAAAGAGTTTTGAAAGATAAAAATAATAGCAGTAAGTCTATTAAGGAGGCTTATTGTTGGACAGAGATGTGTAAACACATAGTTTCTACCCATCCCCGGTGGATCTGTTCACCAAGGATAAAGAGATATGTTTATACAACTTGGTGATGAATGGAAAGAAAACAAAATGAATAGATGGGTTGGGCAGGCAGATGAGAAATGTGGGTGGGTAAACAAGAGATCAATTTAAAAGTAAAGTGGTTACTGACTGGACATTATTGAATGAAGCAGGGATTCCCAATCCAAAGGGACTTCTGTTTTGCCTCCTTGTCTTTTACATCTTCCCTCAGTTTTATGAAAGAAAAAAGTTTCATTCACAGTGATGGTATAGTTAAACGCTAGGTGAATACTGTTTAATTGAATTACCTACTGGAGGGTGTAATGGGGCTGCTGTGCTTTCATTAAATTTTGTGTGCATCAGCTATGAGTAATTGAATGTAAATTAAGGGCAAGTTTCGCTTATGCGTGCCAAATAGTGGTTCAGATCATTTCCTTATCAATTACATAGAGTTGATGCCAGTTGACTTTTAAAAATATGTATGAGAAATAACAGCTTTGCTTTTGTGCGTGCAGCTGTATCTTTAGCATGAGAAACTGATTTTCCATTAGCATATCGTAAAAAAAAAATCACATCAGGCATTTTTGAAATATATTTGTTAATAGTATTCATTTAAAGAGCATGCAGTTTTACATGATTATTATATTTAAAATGGAAAGGAGCCTGGTCTGTCCAAGGTATATGATTCTGCCTATGTTAAAGAACAAGGACAGTCATAGTTATCTAAATCACACCATTTATATGAAGAAGAATAACAGATCACAAAATGAGCAAGTATTCTATCTCTTTGGTGGACTGTAGATTTGATTATGTAACTTGAGAGGACTGAGAGGACTGGAAGCACTAAATTAGTCCCGAAAGCATCAGTGTCCTTGTTAGTGGTGCAGCTCAGTTATTGATGTGAATTCCCTCTGCAACCCAGCTGCGCTCACACAAGTGCATTTAAGTATATAGTCAGATCAGTTTTGAAAGGTGCGTAGTTTTCGGCTCATTTTTGGTTCCATCAGAAATTAAGTCTCTTTACATTTATTTTAACGTGCAGTGTTTGCAAAGCAAACATACTTCCAGCCACTCTTGCTTAGTGGCGTGGATGTTGCTGTGTTCACCCTAGCGGTCCACGAAGCTGAGGAAGGTCTACCCTTGGGGCCAGTATTCAGTTTCCTGTGAGGGGCTCTTCTGTTTTTCTCATTTCCCCTTTTCAGCTTCAGTCCAATTCATAGTCCTCGCTGCACTGTTCGTGACCCTCCTGCCGCCCCTGAATCCAGGATCCCTTAATGCCAGGGTCACCCACTCTACCTGTGTGCCATCCCCAGTGTGAGGAGACAGTCAGCTGTTTACCTGACAGGAGGTACATCACCCACAGTGTGCTAGCAATGCCAGTTATCTAAAACACAATTATTTCAAATTCAGTAGTATCTCTCTACTGACATCACCATCACTCATATTTTGATTCTCTTTTTTTGAGTAGGAGAGAAAGGGGCGTAGAGAGGTAAGATGTAGGAAGTACATGAATCCTGGTCACCTAGTCACCTATGTGGTCATCATTAGTTAAAAACGTCAGTATATAAGGGAGTTTATGGACCATGGCTTTAAGTTACTGCGAATTCTTTTTCAATAATCTTTTCTTTATTCCTGTTCCAATTTTAATCCATCCACATATGCATTTGTCTTTGATATTAGGGTCCTTGAGGTACTTCTCTTGACTTTCATTAGCCACTTGTGTTGTGAAGTCTGCCAGGTTTTATAATCTTGGCTTATCTTAGTTTTCCGAGTGTGTATAATTCTAGACTTCTCTTTGGTTTTTAACTCCCCACTCAAAGTAGACCTTAGGACAACACCTTTCTAGTGTGTACCTTTTGTTTACTTTCTGCAAATCTGTAAAAGTTATACACAAAGACATACATGGATACACATTTGTTTTTTTTCTTTTTAATAAAAATGGATTTGCATCCTTTGCACACTCACTATATATATATATATATATATTATACCACAACTCATTTTTAACAGTAATGTACCATGAAGATTATGCTTTGCTAATAAATGAAGCTCTAACTCAGTTTTTTAAAACTACTGCTCTACTCTGTGGTATATATTTAACCCTGTCTCTCTGGATAGACATTTAGGTTATATGCACTTTTTGCCATTGTTTGTCTAAACAAAGTTGTAGTAAGCATAGTTGTGCAGATTTGAAAATAAAGCTGTAACCGAAGTGATAATCACATGCTAAACAACTTGGTCACTTGTATGGAGTTGAGAATTGTAACCATGTAACACAGCAAAGTTATCTTAAACTTATGTAATCAGAATTTATATGAATCTTGTTTCAGTTTCTCTACTCTGAATTGTGGTTCACTATTGTTTTCATTGATTGCCATATTCCCGTGGGATTCTCAAGCAGCTGGGACCATGGGAGGGGAAAGTGTGCCAGCAATGTGACTGGAGAATTTGAGAGAGGAAAAATTCTGATTTACCAGGCTGTGAACTCTGATAAGAAGTATGGAAGATTAGTTTGACAGTTAATGAAAGCTGAAACTATGAAATATCCTTGAATGCCAGAGGCAAAGGAAGGTTTTCATAACCATTAAAATTATTTTGGCTTTTGCTTTCTTCATGTTTTTGCTTGAGCTGAGTCAAAAAACAACTTCTGTCCAACTTGACCTACACAAATTCCACCCATCCTTCAAAACCCCCCACTAATTCTAATTCCTCAAGAATCTATAAAACTGAGTATATAAGATCATAACCTCTGAAGTAAGAGAGGGCTGCATTTGAATTGCGACTCCAGCACTAAATGGCTGGATACTTGTGAGAGTTTACTTAAATTCCCAAAGCCTCTGCTCTTCATTTATGGCTCAGTTCTAGGTGCTGGAGAAGAAGTTCAAGAAGAATACTGGAGATAGATGAAGGAGAGGTAGATGGAGCTAGATTATGCAGTTTTCTAATGACAGAATGGATATGCCATAAGAATATGGCTTCAAATCAACCTACCAAATAGGACATTAGCCTAATATTCCTAAATGAACTCTGGTGGTGGCCGGGTAACCCTAAATCCAAGACAGATGGTTCTGTGAACTTTGATCATAATCTCTCCCATACATAGGCTTCGAGGGGATATTTTCTCCAACATAGAATATTAAGTAGATGCAATAACATAAAAAGACTGGTGGTCTAAATTTCATTTAATACAGAACCACCAAGGAATACAGAAATAGAGTTATGTTTATGGAAAATTCTCAGAAGTAAAAAAGGAGCATACTATAAAAGGAGGTAAAGGAAGGAAAGTTTACCAGTCACCCACTGTTACTCCCTGAGTAGTTGACAGCTTGTTGACATTTTTGTTCCATATCCTTTAATGCCAGACAGTGGAGATGAGTCTGGGCAGGAGCTGTAGGTGGACGACTTAACGTAGCAGGAAGGGATGAAGGAGAGCAAGGGTCAGCAACCTGCTGCTCTGCTTGACATCCTGGCCACTGGCCTTTGTGTAAGTGGATTGCATGATTCAGGATTGTGCCTATTAGCACGTCTTAGCTCTCCATCAGTGTCAGGACTACCTGAAAACCGCTGGCCCAGACCAAAGATTGCTAGCCCCACATTTCAGACTTGAAACAAAAGGGCCTTCTTAAATGTGAGCTGACCCTTCCATGTGCTTTCCCAGCTATTAATATCTTCTGCTGTTTTCCTTACCAGGCTCCCGTTCTGTGGGGAGCCGACTCAAGATCCTTTTCCCAAAATCAATGGCTTTTGACAATTGCTAGGAAATGAAATCATAACTAAAATAGCCATCTCTTGGAAAAAAAAAAAAGATGTTGAAATCTGGTAAATCAGACATATAAGAACTCCAAAAATTGGGGTGAGAAGGTGAGCACCTCGGCGGTTCTCAGTGAGGTAGATACCCTCTGAAGACACGGCCTGTGCTTTGTTCTTCTTTGTGACCCTCACATCACATGCAGTGTGCCTCATTAGCTCCAATCAATACTAGTTGAAAAGACTGAATATAATTGTGTCAAAGGAATAAGAGTAATATATAGCTATGTGACACCTGACGATCCAAGTCAGCAAAAGAAAAGATAGCGGGCGCCTGGGTGGCTCAGTCGTTGGGCGTCTGCCTTCGGCTCAGGTCATGGTCCCGGGGTCCTGGGATCGAGTCCCGCATCGGGCTCCCTGCTCGGCGGGGAGCCTGCTTCTCCCTCTCCCATTCCCCCTGCTTGGGTTACTGCTCTCGCTATCTCTCTCTCTGTCAAATAAATAAATAAAATCTTTAAAAAAAATAAAAATAAAAATAAAAATAAAATAAAAAAAATAAATAAATAAATAAAAAAAAAAGAAAAGATAGCAATTTTGATGAAACTAAGCAAATATCCAGCACAGTTACTATTGAATGGGGAATATTATTGAATGGGAAGAGGGCAGTAAAGTGCAGTGTTCTGAAAAATATTGCTTTTGGTGACAGAAGACACTCAGCCTTGAAGACAGTACCCTGTATTTAAGGCAACTATCTAGCATCTGATAGTGTGAAAAAAGGTGTTGGGTGCAAAGCACCAAACCAACAATGGCATGAGTTCAGTCTTGGTTTGATGCATTTCTTTTTTGTGTCTGTGCGTACAAATCTGTTCCATTTGTTTTCTCTGAAATCCAGATTCTGAGCACAAGGACGTTTATGGATAAAATAGTTTTGCGTTGGTGTAGCACCATCTGAATGATCCAGTCTGAAATGTGGCCTATGTTCCGTGAGCCCCAAAGGTGATTAAAGGTCATAATTGTTTTAGGTTAAAAAAAAAAAAAAAGTCCCAGATGCCCCAACATTACTTGCGAAGCATAACAATATCAGCATATCTACGTGTGCCAACACATGGGTTAAGCATTCCACGTGTCCTTTCACTTATTTCTCAAAAGAATCCTTTATAATAGATACCATGGTAGCCATTTTACAAATGAGGTAGCCAAGGTACAGAGTAGATAAGAAATTTGCATAAAATCTCAGTTAGTAGGTGGTGAAGCCCCAAGATTGTTCTGTTCACGAGCTGGTCTTCTCGGCTACCAGAATTCCGCGGCCTCTGGGTTTTCTACTTGAGGCTGGATCATGTACCATGGATTGCACTATTATCCCTTCTCATCCATAGAACTGCCTTTCCGAAACACCTCCAGGACAGAGACTCTCTTGTCATCTCATTTCTTAGTCTGATGATGTCATCCTACAAAAATATGAGTTTTCCAGAAAACCCACCCCTACGCCATTTGACTTAACTTTTAGATGTTAAGAATTTATAGTGTGATTATCTACTGCTATCTTTTGGGTTTCTTTTTTTTTTTTTTAAGATTTTATTTATTTATTTGAGAGAGAGAGAATGAGAGAGAACACATGAGAGGGGGGAGGGTCAGAGGGAGAAGCAGACTCCCTGCCGAGCAGGGAGCCCGATGCGGGACTCGATCCAGGGACTCCAGGATCATGACCTGAGCCAAAGGCAGTCGCTTAACCAACTGAGCCACACAGGCGCCCCTGTCTTTTGGGTTTCATCACTAAAGGGTTACCAGTGAAAAACTCCTAGTACTATATGGACCAGATTCAGCATAAGGGATTTTCTTAGCTGAAGTATGTCTTCTTCCTGAGTTCCACTTACAGAATTTTCAAACAGAGCAACCTTTGATGGGGCAGCAATGACATGATAACTCACAAGATCAGATTTAAAAAAAAGGGGCCTGTCGGGGAACACAATTCCTATTAAATCTAGATGTAATATAATCACAAATCAAGCACTCTTGTAATGAATAAAACCACAGATCTGAAAAACTATACCTCAAGTGCCACATCTAGTGTGCTGCCTATTTATCTTTTGCACAGCCTGTGAACTAAGAATGGTTTTCAGATACTCTAATGCTTGAAGAAACCCCAAAGAATATTTTATAATTCACATAAATTATATGAAATTAAATTTCAGTGTCCATAAATAAACTTGTATTGGAACACACACACACAATCAGTTTTCCAAGGCAGACTTTCTCATTAAAAGTAGTTTTTGGCTCCGTTTTTCAACTCAAGTGAAATACAACAGCCTCAACCACCACCAGATTTCCCATCCCTCGCCTGCTCTTTACCTCCTGTTCTCCCCTGGATCTTTTAGATGTCATCCTAGCACCCAGCTGTGCTGATTAGCTGAATTTCTTTGTGTCTTATTTTATAGATTGTTGGTATATTTTGTGGGTATGTTTTTACATTTTGTCCATCTGCTGCAGTGAAACATCATTTTAACACTGATTTTAGGTAATCTCCAACTTTTAGGGTCCTAATGCAAGTGAGATCCTTTCATCTGCATATATATGTGTGGGCTAGATTAGATCCAAGGGGAAAATTTTGCTGAGACTTGACTGCTTTTATATATCTTTTTGACATGTAACATTTGGAAATAAGTAGTTTAACTGCATTGCATTATAAATCCTTCCCAGATTAGGGTAGGTGATAATTGCATTTTTACTTTGGAATTCAAATACCTTTTCAAAAAAAAAATTATTTATTTATTTATTTGAGAGAGAGAGAGAGAGCACAAGTAGGGAGAGGGGCAGAGGGAGAGGAAAAAACAGACTCCCTGCTAAGCAGAGAGCCCACTGCAGGGCTCAATCCCAGGACCCCAAGATCATGACCTGAGCCAAAGACAGACGCCTAACCAACTGAGCCACCCAGGCATTCCTCAAATGCCTTTTAACATAGGACTTCATTATATTAATAATTCTGTTTTTAAGAGCTGACAATTTTTTTTATGAACAAGGCTGAAGGAGCTCTGTAAAAGGAGGGAGAGGATGCAAACCTAGTTCAGGGGAGCTACATCAGAGAAGTTAGGGCTCTCCCAGTGCACTTGTAACCATCTCCTAAGACGCTGGGTTAATCTGCACATGACCAAGAGAGTGTCTAGTTATTTTTCAATGACATTTTTCTCATGAGCTTCTTGGGATTCCAGATCACTTTGATAACCTATAGAAAGCAGTGAAACATGCACCTCCACTAGACACACTGAATTTAGCATAAAATTTCAGGGAGTTAAGGCTTGTTGAACTTAGTCGAGGGTCCACTTGAACCTATTTGAAGTGTTTCAAAGATCTCTATTCTTTGGCAGCTGGTGTGTTTTCACAGAGCAAACTGGTAACATTCTCTTTAAATAAAACCTCTTTAAGGAAGTTGAGTTGTAGCAAATGCCTGTGAATTAAGGTGTAGAGAAAATAAACAAACAGAAAATATACAAAATAAATAGGCACATCCGTAAAACTCTCCTGACACACAGACCCTCATACATAAAAATGTATACAATTATACCAATATTATTTTACCAGCCTGTGGTAAGCTAGTCACGTGATTGAGGCAGTATATCAATCTGCATTTTATTTATTTTTTTCAATCTGCATTTTATTAAATGAGACTAAATAATATCTGATATTCTCTAATTTGAATACTCCAGCAATAACATTATTAATCTTTAGGTTTTTTTAAATGATAAATTAAGCACTTCTGAGTTCTTTCAGAGTAGATTTTTACCTAGGGAAATTTCATTTTTGTGTGGGGGGCTCTCTGTAGCACATTTGACATCAGATTTCAGAAACTGTCCTTGGTGTCTAAGCCATCTTTATTTCTAGAGAAGACAGCCATGTTTCGGTTTAATATTTTTATTTAGGAGCTTTCATAGTTGGCACTAAATATTTCAAATCACATTTGAATCTCCTGACTTACTACATTTGACACTAAACGGACATGTTGGTGACTTTACATGTTTTATAAAAATACAGTAAGAACCTTAAGTTTCTTTAAAACAGTATATCACGTGTCAAAATGTACTTCTCGAAATGTTAAATGTGATTTTCATACAAATAGGTACTGAGCACATATCACAATTTCATTTAGTGCAACCAGCAGAATGGCAAAGCCCGTTCAGAAAAGAGAGAAGTATCTCTGTGTTCATAGCTACATATATATCCATAGAGATAAGTATTTATCTGTCTATCCATAGCTATATCAATTCTACACATATAAATATAAAATTTTGGTGCCAGACCCAAGACCAGTTTTTTTCTCTATCAATTATTTACTTTGCAGAATCCATTCATATTAAAAATTCCATGTAGTCAAGGTTTCTTATAATAAAACGGATCCCTTTTGTTAGGTCCATGCTTTTAAACCTCTAGCGTACATCATCTTCACCTGAAAGATTACGGGGTTCCACTCCCAGGGTTTCTATAAATTTGTGGTTGTGCCAGGGAATTTGTATTTCTCACAAGTTCCTAGCTGATGCTGCTGCTCCACGGTTCACATTTTGAGACCCGCTGATCTAAGCATAGGCTTTGCCTGAGGAGCAAGTGAGGCATGAGGGAGTGTTGATCAAAACCCCAAACAAGTCAATGCAACCTCTGATTAGTTCCTTATTGTTTGTCCTATGTTATTCCTAGTTCCTTCTCCTGTCCCCCTCCGGTACACATGGATCCGCCACACCCAGCTGCACTCCAAGGATGCTACCTATATTAGAACATCTCAAATCCCTAATGTGGGTCAAACTCCCACTGCCTTCCCCACAGAGACCTAGCCTCCCTCCTCATTTGTCCTGTTTCTGTCAACGATTTCAATGTCATTATAAGCCAGGGCTAGAATGCTCCAAGTTATGTGTTGTAAACTAGAATGCGCTTTTTATTTTTAAATTATCATTGACAGAGTTTCTCTTAGGGGAGATTTTCAGTTTTTGAAAGTTTGGAATTATAAAGAGATAATCCCTTCTGCTTTCAATCTGCCAGTTCCCTAGTCTGTTCTTCTGTGATGTGGCCTTAATTCCTTGTAAGAAGTAAAAGCTTCAGAGACTTCTGGAAATCTTGGGAACTGGTAGTAGTATTAAATCAGGAAGGATGCTAGTCCTGGTGATCTCTTGGAAGGGCAGCTTTTGAAGAATGATGCATCAGAAGCCAGTCTTCTAGAGGTCGGGCCAAAATGGCTAAGGGGAAGTTGGAGACAGGAGGTACTGAGGCATATTTCAGGGATTTGGCAGGGCAAGGAAGGGGAAATTTATTTTCAGAAGATGTAACAAGATTAATCGAGGGGAATTTGTTTTAGAGAGGGGGAACCATTGAAAGCAGAAAAATTAATGAATTTCTGGGTAGGGAAGAGGATTTCAGTAAGAATACAGAAATAAAGTTTGAAAGGAAAGAAGAGGGTAATCTGGGGACTAGATGAAGTGGTTAGCTTTGAACAGGAAAAAACCTTTTTATCTAAGGCTAAAGGAGAGGAGATGGAGGCTAGCAGATGGCCTTGAGTTCACACATGAGAGGGGGTAGGATCGGGCATCTTAGAAGCTAGAGAGCTGGAGAATGCTAAGGCGGATGAGTACATCGTTGGCTAAGTCCGTGTTGGGCAGACGATTTTGTCACCAGCCAGCCTGGCAGAAGGTTCTTCCTCCTTGTGCGCAGCTCTGCAGTCAGGTTCAGTGGATAAGGTTGAGGTAATGATGGCCTCAATATGTGATGTTGATTTTCTTTGCTTTCATGCAGACAAATTGCCCTGTATAACAGATGCTATTCTAGTTAAGGGGTTTTGACACTGCAGATGGATGGCCTCTTGTGTTTCTTCAGTGCTGCGAGTCCATTCTGGCCAGTAGATGAGGCTCAGCGCCTTCCCATTTTGTGCCAGGGCCTTCCTTATATCTATGTGGGGAACCAAAGTGTAAATGACAGCCAGCTGCCCCTACTTCCTTAGCTTCACAAAAGCAAAGAAATTCCCTAAACGAGGTAAATGTCCCCAGTTATGTCATTTCTGAATGCTTAATAGAGTAGTTGAGAACTTCATAGAAATTTTATGTGGGAGTTGTTTTCGAAGGTCCCGTGTGAAGTAATTTATTTCAAAGGACAGCCTCTCTTTCTAGTAAGAATACGATTTGGCCTCTCACCAGTGCTCGGTTTAGGAAAGGATGCTCACTCTTAGAAGTAGTCAATATGGTACAGTGAGGTTGAAACCCTCAGGTCATTCAAATGGAGTCAGGAGGATGTATGTGTCTCTTTCCAGGACCACGAAACCTCCTTCCCCAGGGCGCTCTCAGCTCAGAGACTCTCCCCACGGTGGTGCTTTCTAGATGGTGAGTGTTTCTCTATTTCATGGAGCAGTGGGGATTGCAGAAGCAGCAGGACAACAATGTATTGATAGATGGGGTGGAGTGGACCCTGGTTTTCCAAGGGATTATTCAGAAACTCTTTATGTGGCTCTGTGTGACTGGTATTTGCATCTCAAACCATGTGGACTCACTGATGTTGCGACATACTTTCCTGAAGTCATTTTTTTCAGAGGAAGTTGGTTACCTTGGGCTGAACTCAGCATCAAATTGCCCAAACTGACATTTCCCTTTCTGTGCTCACCGCCCCCCCCCGCCCCTTTTCCTGAAACATGTTGAGGGCTTATCTTAAATTCAGGCCAGTAGATGGATATAGTACACAGCAGACAGGTACTAATTCCCTATTGTTTGCTTATTGTAACTTTCGTATATTACCATTAGCCATCATTTCAGTATGAGTATACATTTTTGCAAAAATGTAGAAATTTTCAGTTGCATTCAGATCTGCTCTGCTGAGCATAGCCTATTGAATGTATTTCAGTTATTTTCTGATTGGTTAATGGGTTCATTTTCCATTGCAAGCATCCCTCACTCCCTAGATGCTGCCTAATCCTGTTTTTCTATCAGTTAGTTACCCATATTACAGTACACTCCTGCTTATCTACTGCCCAGTATATCAACAACCCGGTATCTCTCTTGTCTATGTGGACATGTGGTTTTCACTGTAGACATTTCTTTGGTTGATCTGGGGATGCAGATATAAATGTGGACAAGAGTGCGACAGGATGTGTGAGTATGTAAACAGTACTATGAAGATGAACACTTGTATTTATATCAGATCTAACCCAAGTGAATCATGACCTAGGTTTTCATTAATAGCTCATCACCTACTCTGAAGATAACTGACACTACTTTCCTCCGGCTCCTTTATTCCCTTGTGATGAAAAGCACAATCATGTGTTTTTTCCTGACTTCACAGGGAAACAACTTATATTTGAGAAAATTTTAGAAGTTTATATGAATTGTTCTATATACAGTCTGTTCTATATACTTTCTTAGATAAAATTACAAGTGTGATGTTAGTTATATTCTATAGATAGGAAAACCTTTAAAAGGTGATCACACTTAAGTTTAAAAAGAACCAAAGTAGAATAAGTCCTCAGATTTTATTCCTTTGTTGCTTTTAGCGGGGAGGGACCGTGATTGTCTTGTTTCTCAGCTCATGTCCTTTGGAGAGAAGCTACTCATTAAATAGTTAGGATTTTTGAATGATTATTTGCATTTTGAGTTATTCCCTCTAGGACTATGTACTTTGTAGAAAATCTATTTATAATATTTGGACTCTGTTAGATAGATTTAAGTGAGGAGGAACATAATTCTTTTGAGTATTAAGAATAATCAGAATAGTGTCTACAAACCGAAAGTTTGCAATTTTTTTTTCCCCAAACCACAGATGCAACCCAGTTCCTTTTAGGAATGCTTAAATAATTACTTTTACTGTTTTGGCTTTCTTTAGACATGGCTTAGGAATTCAATCTTGAAGTGAAATGAATCCTTCAGTACCAGATGGGGTCCCTGGCTCTGCAT
Source organism: Leptonychotes weddellii (assembly GCF_054177405.1). Taxonomy (NCBI): domain Eukaryota; kingdom Metazoa; phylum Chordata; class Mammalia; order Carnivora; family Phocidae; genus Leptonychotes; species Leptonychotes weddellii. Next base: position 14,298,180 of record NC_138380.1, read on the forward strand.
CTTCAAGCTTTTTTTTTCAAAATGAGAATCACTTCCTTGGGAAGTCTGGCTATCTACAGGTCCCCCACTCCCCCCCCCACCACCACCACCACCTTTATTTACTTAATAAATACACACTGAGTCCCAGCTCTGTTTAAGGTCATGTGCTAGTGTCTGTAGACATAAAAGAGTAAATGAAGCACAGACCTTTAAAGAGGCAGATATCTCTGTCTCCTAGTTATTTATGAAGATGGTGTCTACAAGAAGTATAAAAAAATGTGAACATGCCTAAAGGTAGGAGCAATGAATTCTGTCCAGAGTAGGGAAGATGGGACGGAAGAATGTTTCTCAGAGGAGGCAGCATTTAAGTTGGTCCTTAAGAGACAAGTAAGATTTAGTTAGGGAGATGTAATGGGGAAGGGCTTTCTAAGCTGGGGCGTAGCCATAGCAGACAGGGAAGTTCTGAGTTTTTCTAAAGTTAGGAACTGGCCAGCAGGCCGGCATGCCTGGAATGCAAAGATTTTGAGTGGCATAGTAGGAGAGAAGGTTGTAAATTTGGTGCTAGATCACAGGACTCTGAATGCCATATACGTTTTTCTTTCCTAGCAACTTCTGCTGATCGCTTTTACCGAATAGACAGATCTCAGGTAAGCTTTCTTGAGCCTATTTGTAAAAGTGAAAAATTCCACAATCAATAGACTTTATTGGTAGCTAATCTTACACATTTTTTCTAATGTAAACCCTAAAACATTTACACATTCCGGACTGGTACTCATAGCCTAAGTTATGAGTTTTTTTATTTGTCTTCACACATTTTGTGATTTGTGGACTCAAGATTTGACCTTGTAAATGAGTACAGACAATAACTAGGCTTATAGATGTTATCACCAGCCTGCACTCTAAATTTTCTTGCACACTGCTACTTTTACTACTTCCTAGCTCCATTTTATGGCTTTTTCAGTTTATTTTGGTTAGCAAGTTTGACACCTCAGGTGTATATTTATGCTACTCAGTTGCAACTCATCACTTCCCGGGATTTCGTAATGAGAAAAAAAAAAATGCTTCTGCTCAATGATAATAAATGTTCCTACTGCCCAAATTCTCCTGCAATAAAGAAGAAGAAGAAGGAGAAGAAATAATAATATGCCATGGAATCCAGTGATAAAACCAGTTGTTAATCATGCCACTTAGCTTTGGCCAGATCCTGGGGGTCCAAGTCCAGCTTACTGCACAATTCATGCTGGACCAAGCCACAAGTGGGGTGTCGCTTCTTCAAAAGTATTTGGGAAGAAGAGGCAAGCCCATCTCTGGTTACACCTGACAAGATCCTGGTCAAGTAGGAATCCCAAACCAAGAAGGATTCACCTCTTCCCCTCACCAGTCTCTTGCTACCATGTCGCTTCAGGGATGGATGTCCACTGGTCTGGCCTCTGAAAATACACTGTGGTCTTCGGATATGCCATCGACTTTCATTATCCCTCAAGACCAAGGATGCTTTGTTTTGTCACTGATATTATCAGATGATAGATTTGAGCATCTTGTCAATCCTTTGACAGACTTCTTTTTTCTTCCTTAGGAACATTTGCACTTTGTGATGGAGATTTCCCAAGATGAGATTTTTATTCTGGATCCAGATATGGTGTTGTCACAGCAGGCAGGAACACCTCCAGGAATGCCTGACCTGGTGGTGGAGCAAGCTTCAGGGTGAGTGCGCCCTTCTTTGGTGATGTGGTAGTGAGGCTGGCCACAGCGTGACATCCGTGTCCAACGTGGCTTTGCACTGGACATTTCTAATGACATTGAACTATCTTGAAATACAGGTTTTCTTGCTGGGTTTCATTAGCATGTAGCATAACTCGTTCCATTCTGTGTCTGTCTTTTGAATGGCTGCATAGAATTACTCTTTCCCACCAAGATTTGTACCATGTCTGAACTTTCTTTAACCACTACATCCACACTTCTTACCAAACTATAAAGTACTAGTATTTGCATTTGTGCATATATATCTATAATGCTTGTACCATCCAAAGGAAAATGGGCACAGGTGGTTTGACTCTTACTTTTCTCCTCTACCACTTCCTCCTCCTTTTTTGCTAGATCCAGGCAGCCTGAGACATAGATGGTAGAATAATAACTATGACGTATCAAGCACTTACTATGAGCCACATACTGTCCTAAATGCCTTTCTTATATCCCTACCACCACTTCATAGTAACCTTGTCATTGGAAGTGCTCTGTGCTTATTTCCTGATCTGTAAAATGGAAATGAAGCCTACGCAGAGAATTGTTTGAAAATTAAATCAGTTGATACGTGTGAAGTATTTAGGATAGTTCTTGACACTTGGTAGACACTCATTCAATATGGTGTCATTAAAATGATCCTCGTCATCACTGTCCTGTCACAGTGCCCCTGCATGTCTGGTACTATTATTATCCTAAATCCACAGATAACAAAATTGAGGCTCAGAGGGTTCTTTAACTTTGCCACCATTGCACAGAAAATGAATGGCAAAATTGAGATTTGGTCCCAGGTTTTATGCTAAAGCCCGTGCATTTAATCACTATGTTGAACCACCAAAATATTATTAATATTTCTAGGTTATTTCAGCAATTCCAAAATACTTATTTAGAGACCTTTTTAGGTGCCAGCTACCAGTAGAAGCCGTTAGGAAACAACAGCGCAAAAATAAAAAATTGAACATTTCTGCCCTTGTAAAGTCTGATGAATTTTGATGTCTTAACTGGTATATGAAGGCCAAATAGTTAAAATAAGGATTTCCCTGGAAAGCACACACACACAGGCACTCAAATAGCATTTGCGAATTGTGTACACACACACACACACACACACACACATATATGTAGACATGTTCACTTGAGGTAACCTTATGCCTGTTTACCCCTGTGCACTAATTTATTTGGTCATTGCTGCCATTTCTGAATATTTCTTACTCTGCCAAGGCCAGCTGGGATCAGTGATATGTATCAAGTCCAGAGAAGACAGAAGTGGCAGGATGGGGCAGGTATATAGCGGTGTTTAGGAAAGCCAGAGCTAGTGATAACAAATGTGTACCCCCGGGAGTCCCAGAAGGTGGTGGAGAAGCCCATCTTCACAGTCCATGTCTGTAAATCCAGCCTGTCCGCTGTGGGGAAAGCTAGTGAGATGCTGGATCATCCTGCAGGGGCAGTGGGCATTAGAGTCTTGCTGTCCTCTTGCCCAACATGATCTTGGCTGCAGTCTTCAATCTGGTTAAGAGTAAACCCGTTCTACCACACTCACCCTGCTCTTTGCCCTCTCTCTATATCAATAATTGGCCAAAAGAAATGGCTTTGTCCTGGGCATCCTCTATTAGCCCTAGCTCCAAAAATAAAGTAGCTCAAAGTAGCTTGAAAATCCATTAGCACTTCAATCAGTCCCTTTCTTATTTCTGGTCAGTTGCCCCTTCTGGAAATGAACAAGGACAGGAAAGCAGTGAAAAAGGATGGGCTTTGTTATTTCCTAATTTCCATTTCTACATCAGGTCCCATTACTTCTTATTTACATCACATTTAAAATTACTTAATCTTTCTTTAAGATTTCATTTTTTTATTTGAGAGAGAGAGTGCGTGCACGGTGGGGGGTGGGGGGGGAGGCAGTCTCCCTGCAGAGCAGGGAGCCCAAAGTGGGGCTGATCCCAGGACCCTGAGATCATGACCTGAGCCAAAGGCAGATGCTTAACTGACCGAGCCACCCAGGCACCCCTAAAATTACTTAATCTTGAAAGGCAGTTTTCTCATCTGTAGAGGGCAGAAGCACACAAATAGTTCATGATACTTGAGAAAATTAAATAATGAATGTGAAGAAGTAACTAGTAAATACCCAGTGAAGATTAGTTTGCCATCTCGCATCTAGACAAGAATCATCTTGAGACAGAGCAGAGTACGTGCCATGCTGGCTTTGAATGCCTAAATGCCTGGTGCCCTGCTTTCTCCCAGAATTTCCGACTGGTGGAATCCTGCCCTACGGAAGCGCATGCTGAGCGACAGCGGGCTGGGAACGATAACTCCGCATTATGAGGACTCGGATTTGAGAGATCTCAGCCACTCCCGTGTGCTACAGTAAGAGCGCTCTCTCTGTCCTTTGTGACCCTGTGATCGCCGGGGGAGGAGTGCCGGGTACCTCACCAGGGGTGGGGGGTCGCTTTTCAGTGGTGCTCCCAACTGTCTGTTGTGCCACTCTGTGCTCCCCCATCTTACTCACTTGGCTCACTTTTCCCAGCCCCAAGCTCCTGATGGAGCTTCGCTTTCCATTTCTTTTGCTCCCGAGCCGCACTGAGACCACACGTGTGTATCTATACATACTCTGAACCTCACTAGTGTTTGCTTTACTGGAATCCAGTGTTTACTAGATGTCCCCGTGTTTGCCGCATCGTGAAGACATGCATGAGAGAGATCATGAAGAGTCTGGAAGTGACATAGGGTTTTTTCATTTGTGGGAACATTTCCTCTTGCTGCTACAATTCTGTTTCATGTGTCTCTAGTCCTGTAGTATAGTCAGGTGGTTTTGTTGGCTGAAGTGGAGCTGCTCCCGTGGCTCGGGGTCTCTGGGGTAAATGATGCAGCTTTCGTTCCTAGGTCGGAATAGCAAGTGTGTTTGCTTCTGAGGCCTGACTATGGTCTGAAAGGAGGGTGAATGTTGGAGTTTTGCAACAGTGCTGGCAATTTATGTCTGCACGCTCTTTTCTTCCTGTGATATCTCCTTGCAGGAGCAGATTGCAGGTGTGGTCAATGGTCACGGATACATTCTTTCACCCCGTTTCAGAGGTTATACAGGTTTGTTGGAATTCATGATACTGGGCTGGTTTCCAATCCTATCCAAGGTCCTAACTGAATAGGGCCGATGGCCTTGTTACTGTGCAGTCTTACAACTTTTACAAAATAAAAAGATTAAGAGTCTTAGAAGCCCAGGGTTAACCGAACAGACATTGTTTCTAAAGGAAGACCACAGCAATTTTGGTATGGCGAAGGGGGGAAAAGTGAGAAATCTGGAGCTAAATACTTCATTGGTGGGAAGGTTCTACTCAGATATCCCAGGGGCAAAAGGCAATTTCATTTTAATTGCTTCTCTGTACTACCTCTTGTTTTGTTGTGTGAAGAGTAGAAAGGAGAAAGTGAATTACTGTGGATTTTCCTTTTTAATCAAACCAAGTTAGATTTTGATCACATTTTGATTGCTTACAACTCAGGGTGTTTTTCCATTTCTTTTTTATATGGAATTGATGCTTATGAACCACAATGAGTCAGCCACCCCCTGATGGCTAAAAATGTGGCCACCTAGCTGCGGGCAGATTTATTTGAAAAATTAGAGTTTAGACACAGACATAGGAATTATGCCTAGACAAACCAGATGAGTATTGTAGTTGTTCTTACAGACAAGCTATTTCCAAAAAGTAGAGTGATCTCACTCTGGTTTCCTGTTCCCTGATTTTTCTCTGTGGAGTATATTAAAGTATATATATATCATGGTATGTGAAGTGTAAGGTAGTAAATATTCTTCCCAAATCACAAATATACATACTACTTCATATAATAGCCATGTTCTTAAAACTCTATATAAAAATCAACTCTTATTCTTCATTTGGGTTGTATTATCCTTTCAGAGATTTCTCTTAATTTTTTATTGATCTTTACTTGCAGTTGTCAGTTGCCTTGGTCATTTACACTACCTTAGCTCTTACATGCACTAGAGCAATTAACTTTAAATTTTTTTCCTGCTAAATCACTCGAAAACAAAGTAACACTCAAACACTCACCCCTAGCCTCTGAGTCTGTCTAGCTGAATCTCTGCACATTGTGAAATAGAGACAAGTCACCCCCCCGCCAAGTTCTGCCTGAATCCCTGACTCACAGAACATAGGAGCGTAATAAAAGAGTTGTTTTAAATCACTAAAAATAAGTAAGTACTGTACCCTACCCCAATTTGCCCATTAATTCTTTAATTTTTTTTTTAAAGATTTTATTTATATATTTGAGAGAGAGAGAGTGAGAGAGAGCACATGAGAGAGGGGAGGGTCAGAGGGAGAAGCAGACTCCCTGCCGAGCAGGGAGCCCGATGCGGGACTCGATCCAGGGACTCCAGGATCATGACCTGAGCCGAAGGCAGTCGCTTAACCAACTGAGCCACCCAGGCGCCCATCTTTAATTTTTTTTATTATTATTACTGTGTCCATTAATTCCTTAGAAAGAACATCTCTTTATTTCCTTCAGAGATCATCTCTGATGCAAAGAGGTATAATTGCTGTTACGGAATAATTCAATTATATAATACATAGATATTATATACCGTGTTAGTAATGGCTAGTATTGATGGAATGTCTCCTACTTGCTTTGTATCATAGCTAAATTATCTTTAATTCTTTTAACAACTTTTAAATCTTGCCATTGCTTAACAATGAGTAAAGTGAGCCTTACAGAGTTTAAAATACTCATCTTGGATCACGCAAGACAGCAGGAGTGGGAATTGTGGTTTGAATCGGGTTGGCTTGACTTCTGACTTCATGCTTTTTCTTTTCTTTTCTTTTTTTTTAAAGATTTTTTATTTATTTATTTGAGACAGAGAGAATGAGAGACAGAGAGCATGAGAGGGAGGAGGGTCAGAGAGAGAAGCAGACCCCCTGCCGAACAGGGAGCCCGATGCGGACTCTATCCTGAGACTCCAGGATCATGACCTGAGCCGAAGGCAGTCGCTTAACCAACTGAGCCACCCAGGCGCCCCTTCATGCTTTTTCTGACCATACTGTACTATCTCCTGATGGCCTGGTGTAAAGGCATGGTGCCTACAGCCCCGTGGCCCGAGGAAGGTTTACTTTGGCTTCTATTTATTTTAGCATTTGTAAAGTGTCTGGGGAAGCTTTAAAAAGAGATTGAAATGTTTAAAAAGATAGACTTTTATTGGGATGCCTGGGTGGCTCAGTCAGTTGGGCGTCTGCCTTCGGCTCGGGTCATGAT